>NW_021132316.1:0-171594 GCF_004193835.3 Ostrinia furnacalis | reverse complement strand
ACGACCCAGAGTACATATTCAGACTTTTTATTAAAACTGGGTTCGAATCAATTGCCAGTTCAAACAGTAAAGGTAAATAGTTCAATTTAAAATTCAGTAAATTTAACTTCCCACCTTTCGTATTCGTATGTCATAGATTTAAACGATTGAAAAGATTTTGTTTTTTCACACGTAGTCATTGTTGAACAGAACACGTGTGCTGGTCGAGCAATACTCGCCACACACAATCAAAAATTAATTCCATTGTATTAGATAGGGTAGAGTCGGAACCGTTACACTTTTATTCGATTGATAAAGTCGTTTCCGAAAACGCGGACGAAATATTTTTAGGCGCGTTAAATTACAGCTAATTGGTGTTCCAGAATACGATCAAAACTTGAAGTAGGACGAGTGTGCATGATAATCCGAAACCTTAAGTTTCTCAGACCGACTGGTCAAAAAATTTACCGTCGTGAAAATCATTCAAGTCATACTAACTGTTCGCTCCGATTGAACCGGACGAAAAACTGTTAAATCTAANGATCCTAGTTTTTTGATTAAGTTCGTCCCATCCTATAACGGAGACACCTTTCCATTTATAATTACTTGAAAAGTGCAAAACAATACTTGACTGTAGCACGAGGAAATACACCTCAAAGTTTCATGTCATTGTCATTATAAGAGTACCATGCCGACCGCTTCCCAGTTGAAACAGGAAGTGTTCCATTATAAATAATTATAATTCAGTACAAACTGAAAACGCACTGTTGCCGATGGTACATTAATAATATGCAGAATTATTCCTCAAATGCTAGTTATCTGTCATCAAAGTTACTCTATTTCCATTCCGCCATTTCCCCTCCTTTCCGTCCACGATAAATAACGTCGGCGGAAATAAAATCATGGAACGGTAAGTAACCTTCAATTCTATCTACTTTGTGAGGTTGTTGCAATTTTCAAAGAAAAAAGCTGTGATGAGTGCAAAAGTACCATGCTTTTTTTTTATTTTATGCCAATTTATTTTTACTTATATTTTGTTTTTGAGTTTGCTTTGCTCATTTGTTTTTTTTGCATGTTATTATAGTGCAATGAGAGGAGGTCGTACGCGTGGTGGCGTACGCGCACGTGGCGGCGGTAGTGGTGGCACAGGCCGGCCATCAGTCTTGGAACCGTAATTACCGCCTTTTATTTTATTTTATTGTTAGGAAAACAAACAGCATCCTATAACACATATAATATTTGTATAATGAATATTTTACTTTGTTTTGTGTGTGTGGTGCACAATAAAGTGTTTATATTATTGTGTTGATTCACTTAAATGGTCTTAATTAAAAATGTAATGATTAATTTTATTATTATTCCAAGCAAAGTGAAGCATTTTTGTTTAATATTGTCATACCCATATAGATAACAAATAGTTGATGCGAATGTTATTTTCATTTTAGGATGAGCAGCCTGGATATCAGGGAGGTGCCGCGAGGCAGTGGCCTGGAACGGCCGCTCCACGCTCCCAAACGAAGGAGAATTTTGCCCTCGGCAACTGTGTATGTATTTAAATGAAACGTCATGGAACAGACATCACCACAGCCAATCACATCGACTACGAAAAATGGAATAATCACCAAAGAGAAGCAAACAATCCAGTATACTACGTCATGGAACAGACATCACCATAGCCAACCATATAGACTACGAGAAATGGAACAATCACCAAAGAGAAGCAAACAATTCAGTATACTACGTCATGGAACAGACATCACCATAGCCAATCACATCGACTACGAAAAATGGAATAATCACCACAGAGAAGCAAACAATCCAGTATACTACGTCATGGAACAGACATCACCATAGCCAATCACATAGACTACGAGAAGTGGAACAATCACCAAAGAAAATTTTCAATTTGAGCACTTCCCAATGTAACAGGGGACGACCCAGAGTACATATTCAGACTTTTTATTAAAACTGGGTTCGAATCAATTGCCGGTTCAAACAGTTAAGGTAAATCGTTCAATTTAAAATTCAGTACATTTAACTTCCCACCTTTCGTATGTCACAGATTTAAACGATTGAAAAGATTATGTTTTTTCACACGTAGTCATTGTTGAACAGAACACGTGTGCTCGTCGAGCAATACTCGCCACACACAATCAAAAATTAATTCCATTGTATTAGATAGGGTAGAGTCGGAACCGTTACTTTTATTCGATTGATAAAGTCGTTTCCGAAAACGCGGACGAAATATTTTTAGGCGCGTTACATTGCAGCTTAAAAGGTGTTCCAGAATACAATCTAAAACTAAAAGTAGGACGAGTGTGCATGATAATCCGAAACTTAAGTTTTTCAGACCGACTGGTCAAAAAATTTACCGTCGTGACAATCATTCAAGTCATAATAACTGTTCGCTGCGATTGAACCGGACGAAAAACTGTGAAATCTAATAAAATAGACCAAAGGAAAACGTAGTTACTGTTGACTAATTCAAATATTAAAGCAGGTGAATATGCCGACCATAGATCCTAGTGTTTTGATAACGTTTGTCCCATCCTATAACGGAGACACCTTTCCATTTATAATTACTTGAAAAGTGCAAAACAATACTTGACTGTAGCACGAGGAAATACACCTCAAAGTTTCATGTCATTGTTAGGAAAATAAGAGGGAAGGGAAGATTGAACCGGTATAGACTACAGGAAAACGTAGCAGTGAGTTATTCAACAATCTAAAGAGAAAAAAATAAATAAAAAAGAATATTTGTTTAGATTAAGGTAAAAATGTATTGTAATTGCGCCACGCCTTGGAAACTAACAGTTCCAATTTTCATTCATAGATGGCGGCCTCCGCCTACGTAAGTTTTCTTATTTACGCGTGTGATGTATGTGAATAATATTAAATATACCCCTGTTTTGTCTGACACTGAATTATTATTCTCCAAAAGCGTATAACTAAGTTAGACAAACTTTCAATGCATGCCTTCCTCATCTTAAGACTAGTTGTATTAGCCATATAAAAGGAGATCCAGGATTTCCTGAGGAATCCTTTCAGGCACTTAAAGCAAAGGCACAAGTGAGCGAGCATCGACCATAGTGCTTTTGACATTCGATGCAATTGCTATTAGGCGTCAAAAAATATGGGACGGTTCGCACAACGAGCGGCACTTGGGCTACAAAATCGGGTTTCGTTGGCGTTGTCGCAGAGCTGGGTGCAGCAATACTTAATCACCAACAAAAAAAAAATTTAGAGCGAGCGAGGTGTCGGTCCTAGACACATTGCGATTAATATTCAAGCGTACGCGTACAACAGCGGTTCAAGTATTTCATTACTTAAGACAAGTTTGTGAGATGGCCGAAGCGCACGACAGAGAGATACTAGGTGGGGATGATGACGTCTTAGAAGTGGACGAAACTCATCTTTTTACAAGAAAATATCAGAAGACGTCTTCTACGACGTCAAACGTAATCGTTTGGGTGCATAAGCCACCACAAACGAATCCACGTGGAATTAATACAAAATAAAAGTCCACCTGTTTTAGACAACATAACGTCAAAAGAGGCTCCTACATCATGTGGGACATGCACCGCGTATATATATGGGTGTGCACTTGCGGCTGGGTATGAGGGAGCAACCGGCTGTTAATCACAGCCTGAACCTCGTACAAGGCACAGTGAACATTCCCGTTCACAGGTCCCTGGGCAGCCTGTGACGGACGCTTCAGTGGTGAATGCACACCAACAATCTGGAGCGAAAGTGGCTAGAGCTCAAACGCCACTAAAAGTTAACATGTCAGCGTGTGCTTCCGCATTATCTGTTATCAAAAATCGGGCTGCTTTTGATGTTTCTGATATTGACTCGATTCTTAAGCAAGCACGGTGAATTTTAGTTTACTGGAGAACAAACCTCGGGACCAAAAGTTGTTTTCAAAAGAGTTGCTATGTGATTTTTGAGTAGGGAATTTCGCGGTTAAAATTAATTCAATGGAAGGCACGAGAGCGTGAACTGGCCATTTCCATTTTCACTGTGTAATCGACGTTAACTGTTATGGACGTTTACTACATTGCAATTAGTTAATATTTTGCGTTAAAGTAGTAGGAAGTAGAAAACGCAGTAGAGATTAGTAATCAGATAGCAGCAGTTGAAATCATACGAGGGGAGGGCGGTGTTGTGACATATTTATCTGCCCAATACATTCACTGGAGGTTCACGGTATATGAAAACTAAATAATAGTGTAGGTACACATTAATCACAGTAATAATTTATCTTTATGAATGAACAGAGCGTATTGAGTAGCGTCCTGCGTTCCCACATCATTGCCCAATACAATCAAC
This sequence comes from Ostrinia furnacalis, assembly GCF_004193835.3. Lineage (NCBI taxonomy): Eukaryota > Metazoa > Arthropoda > Insecta > Lepidoptera > Crambidae > Ostrinia > Ostrinia furnacalis. The sequence goes on along the minus strand of NW_021132316.1, from coordinate 167,286 downwards.
AATAGAAAACAATAGTTATACTGTTCCTTGTATGTGTCGGCGGCTGAGCCCGCCAGTTTTATTATGGATTGTACTGGTCAATAGATTGGGACTCTCGAGAAAGTTCGAAAATTGCAACTTTAAGTCGCGGAATTAAGCTACAACTACAACAGAAACAACTCACAGACACGATTGCGCTGTGAACAATATCAATAACATCATTCACCTGGGTGAAGAGGACACAAAAAAATCTACTTAGTTCACCCAGGTGAAATAAACCAAGGAAAGCAGAGGTGACGTCACGGCCGGATATCGCTCTAAAATATTTCATTTGTCAAGCTTCTTCAGTGTCATCTGAAAGGGTAGCTTCAGTGGTAAATTTGGCTGTGCCTAATGATAGGAGCAGATTAACAGGGAAACGCATCAAACAAAGGGTGCTCCTGATGTCAATATCAGACAAATAGTGCATAAAATTAACCCAACCTGAGAATATGGTCCGCAACAGGATTAAGGAGGGGCTGCCCTCCATCATAAAAAACGTCCAAGTGGCCTACTTGTTTTCCCGGGACTCCGCGGAAAGTGAAGAAACTCTCAAAGGTGACATCCTTTCTATCGAACCACATCATCCCAAACTTATGAATAAGTTATGGCAACTATCAAATCTGGGTCAGCAAGAAAAGGTTTTAGGAGTTTTCCTCCTCACGATCCATACAAAAGGCAGCTCTCGACAACTGGATCAGCGAGAGAGACATGTTGATTACTATACAGGCACTTGAAAAACGGCAGGAAGACTTCTTCAGACGCGCTCCTCCTGCACGAGCACAGGACATCTTGGACAAGCTTCGTGATACCCCTTGCGTCACCCGCTTTGCTCAGGCACTCAGAGAGCATCTCTGGCAATTGGACCTTGAGGGTATCACAATGGCTCCTATGCAGGAGTTGATAAATATTGTGCCCTGGAACTCCGTGCCTGAATCGCTCACCACATCTGCAATTTATGTCGAATGCACAGCACCCACAGAGGTTGACCTAGTTAAGCAAAGAGGCCCTAATACCCCCTACATAGGCTCCCAGACTAGGTTAAGAGCCCGGCGATCCGCTCTCCAAGTCGCAGAGATAGGCTCTCTCGTAGAATCTGTCAAATCTTTAATGGAGCTTAGAAGCTGGCTCAAAGGGAATAGTGCAATGCTTGAACTTATTGACAAACTAATAGGAGAAAAGACCAACCTACCGAAAGAGACACTGGACCGCTTCACCAATAAGGTGTACTCCGGTCTTCTCACTCATCGCCTCCCATGTCCCGCATTACGACGCGGAGGCATGATTAACATGAACTCTACGATATGTTCATGGCTGCGGGTAATCTCTGACACAGCCCTCCAATATGCGAAACAAGCTACCAACTATAACTTATGTTGGCAAGAGATATTCCTGACAGGAGTGGCGAGATTGGCTAACATTTACCACAGCCACAGATACCTACCCCAGCGCAATGCAATAATCATCCAATCGAAGTGTTGTGTGTGGGAGCTACCCCCTGAAACATTCGAAATGAGCCGCAGTAGCTACATCCCCCTCTGTCACACGTCATTTATCAGTCATTTGACCCCAACAGAAGATCATTATCTTGTTGACCCTAAGGATGTGACAGATCCCATTGTCAGCTACTCAGTTCATATGGCCCACAAATTTACTGCATGGATCCTCAACCTATCAAAGGAGGAGTTCTTCACCAGCTTGGAGAATCGTGCTCTTGAGGAAACTTATAGGGTCTCATTTGTCAACTTGACAGAGTTTCAACACTGCAGATTGGACATAATGCTTCCATGTATGGTTTTCTATATGATGCTCTATAATAGAGACTTCATAAAAGAGGGTGCATCATTATTGGACAACATACTGGTGACGTGCCGAAAGACTCCCTATGATGTGCTTATAGACACTTTTCTATCTTGTAACAAGGCTTACGAGCTATACAAATTGGCTCACATGCCACCGAGCTCATCTAAGACAGGGTCTCGTTCTGCCCTCTACATTATACTCACAAGCAATGTAGATAAGGGTTACAACCATATCATAGAGGAACATGGATATCTTACCCCTGATAACGCCCAAAGACTGCTTCCACGGTTGGTTCACTTGCACATGAATCTCGATGGACTTCCTTACTTACAAACTGATAGGCTTGAATTCAATGAGTTACTGCAAAAGGCGGCTACCCTTCGACCACCACTCAATGTGCGAATTACACTTACCGAAGAAGACGCGATAGCATACGTGAGGAACACGGCCCCGACAACGGATCATGAGGCATAGCATTCGTTTATCCCGTCAATGTGGATCTTGACATTGAAGTAGGATGCGTGTGCATGGTAATCAGAAACCGTAGATTTTCAGACCGACTGGTCCACAGCACAAAAGTTATCGTCGTGAAAACTACGCCACGTATAATATCTGTTCGCAAGCCAGGCGAAACAAATTAATTTTTGATTCGATCGAACCGGACGAAAAGCTGTGATATCTAATAGATTACAGGAAAACGTAGTAACTGTTGACTTATTCAACAATCTAAATAGAAAAAAACTAATAAAGAATTTGTTTATATTAAGGGCAAAAATGTATTGCACTTTGCGTAATAGCGCCACGCCTTGGGAACTGACAGTGCCAATTTTCATTCCGCAGGCCTCAGCCTACGGAAGTTTGCTGTGATGTATGTGAATAATCTGACACTGAACTATTATTCTCCAAATCTGTATAACGACTTGAGACAAACTTTCAATGCATGCCGTCCGCGTCCTCATCTAAGACTCAAGTGGTATAGCCATATAAAAGGAGATCCAGGGTTTACTGAGGAATCCTTTCAGGCATTAAAAGCGAAGGCACAAGTGAGCCAGCAACGACCATAATTGTGCTCTTGACATTCGATGCACTTGCTATTAGGCGTCAGAAAATATGGGACGGTATGCACAACGAGCGACACTCGGACTACAAAATCGGGTTTCGTTGGCGTTATCGCAGAGCTGGGTGCAGCAATGTTTTATCGCCGACGAAAAAAACTTTTTTTGAGCGAAGCAAGGTGTCTGTCCTAGACACATTGCGATTAATATTTCACTTTTTTAGGCTGCATAAGGCGACTAAAGAAGTAGGTGTAACGCGTACAACAGCGGTTCAAGTATTTCATTACCTAAGAGAAGTTTGTGAGATGGCCGAAGCGCACGACAGAGAAATACTAGGTGGGGATGATGACGTCTTAGAAGTGGAGTTTACAAGAAAATATCAGAAGACGACTTCTACGACGTCAAACGTAATCGTTTGGGTGCATAAGCCACCACAAACGAATCCACGTGGAATTAATACAAAATAAAAGTCCACCTGTTTTAGACAACATAACGTCAAAAGAGGCTCCTACATCATGTGGGACATGCACCGCGCGTATATGGGTGTGCACTTGCGGCTGGGTATGAGGGAGCAACCGGCTGTTAATCACAGCCTGAACCTCGTACAAGGCACAGTGAACATTCCCGTTCACAGGTCCCTGGGCAACCTGTGACGGACGCTTCAGTGGTGAATGCACACCAACAATCTGGAGCGAAAGTGGCTAGAGCTCAAACGCCACTAAAAGTTAACATGTCAGCGTGTGCTTCCGCATTATCTGTTATCAAAAATCGGGCTGCTTTTGATGTTTCTGATATTGACTCGATTCTTAAGCAAGCACGGTGATTTAGTTTACTGGAGAACAAACCTCGGGACCAAAAGTTGTTCCTAAAAGAATTGCCATGTGATTTTCGAGTAGCGAATATAGCGGTTAAAATAAATTCAATGGGCCTTCCATTGAATTTATTTTAACGAACAGGTGAACTGGCTATTTCCATTTTCACTGTGTAATGGAAGTTAACTGTTATGGACGTTAACTACTTTAACAATGAATTAATATTTTACGTAAAAACGTTTTTACTCGCGAACATAGCGATACTCAGGAGTTATTTGTTAATTTGGGAAAAAAATAAAATTTTCAATTTGAGCACTTCCCAATGTACCTAACAGGGGACGACCCAGAGTACATATTCAGACTTTTTATTAAAACTGGGTTCGAATCAATTGCCAGTTCAAACAGTAAAGGTAAATAGTTCAATTTAAAATTCAGTAAATTTAACTTCCCACCTTTCGTATTCGTATGTCATAGATTTAAACGATTGAAAAGATTTTGTTTTTTCACACGTAGTCATTGTTGAACAGAACACGTGTGCTGGTCGAGCAATACTCGCCACACACAATCAAAAATTAATTCCATTGTATTAGATAGGGTAGAGTCGGAACCGTTACACTTTTATTCGATTGATAAAGTCGTTTCCGAAAACGCGGACGAAATATTTTTAGGCGCGTTAAATTACAGCTAATTGGTGTTCCAGAATACGATCAAAACTTGAAGTAGGACGAGTGTGCATGATAATCCGAAACCTTAAGTTTCTCAGACCGACTGGTCAAAAAATTTACCGTCGTGAAAATCATTCAAGTCATACTAACTGTTCGCTCCGATTGAACCGGACGAAAAACTGTTAAATCTAATAGACTAGAAAACGTAGTTACTGTTAACTAATTCAAATATTAAAGCAGGTGAATATGCCGACCATAGATCCTAGCGTTTTGATAACGTTCGTCCCATCCTATAACGGAGACACCTTTCCATTTATAATTACTTGAAAAGTGCGAAACAATACTTGACTATAGCAGGAGGAAATACACCTCAAAATGTCATGTCATTGTTAGAAAAATAAGAGGGAAGAGCATCCCAAATTGTGACTATGATAAATCATAATTTTGTCTGCAATATAATAGAAAACTGTCTTGAATCTGAATATGGGGATAATAGAGAATTAAGAGTACCATGCCGACCGCTTCCCAGTTGAAACAGGAAGTGTTCCATTATAAATAATTATAATTCAGTACAAACTGAAAACGCACTGTTGCCGATGGTACATTAATAATATGCAGAATTATTCCTCAAATGCTAGTTATCTGTCATCAAAGTTACTCTATTTCCATTCCGCCATTTCCCCTCCTTTCCGTCCACGATAAATAACGTCGGCGGAAATAAAATCATGGAACGGTAAGTAATCTTCAATTCTATCTACTTTGTGAGGTTGTTGCAATTTTCAAAGAAAAAAGCTGTGATGAGTGCAAAAGTACCATACTTTTTTTATTTCATGCCAATTTATTTTTACTTATATTTTGTTTTTGAGTTTGCTTTGCTCATTTGTTTTTTTTTTGCATGTTATTATAGTGCAATGAGAGGAGGTCGTACGCGTGGTGGCGTACGCGCACGTGGCGGCGGTAGTGGTGGCACAGGCCGGCCATCAGTCTTGGAACCGTAATTACCGCCTTTTATTTTATTTTATTGTTAGGAAAACAAACAGCATTCTATAACACATATAATATTTGTATAATGAATATTTTACTTTGTTTTGTGTGTGTGTGTCTTGATTCACTTATATGGTCTTAATTAAAAAATGTACAATGTAATGATCAATTTTATTATTATTCCACGCAAAGTGAATGATTTTACTCAAGTCACTGTTATTATTATTTTAGAATAGTTTTAATTTATCAGCATTTTTGTTTAATATTGTCATACCCATATAGATAACAAATAGTTGATGCGAATGTTATTTTCATTTTAGGATGAGCAGCCTGGATATCAGGGAGGTGCCGCGTGGCAGTGGCCTGGAGCGGCCGCTCCACGCTCCCAAACGAAAGAGAATTTTGCCGTCGGCAACTGTGTATGTATTTAAATGAAACCCTGTTTTTATGATTATGTGTCCATTTTAGTATTGACTTAATGTATTTAATTTATGTTTTAGTACCAACATCCGAGAGCATGTGGGAGCGTGGAGCACTGACGATGCTGGGCTGCCGTCGGTTCCAATGTAAGTTATTAAACATTATTATTACATATTTTTTAAACTTTGAATATAGGACAACATAAGGTTTATTTTCTGTTCTTATACAATATTCAATTTCAGTGACATTCCAACTGATGTGCCGGACCCCACCCCAGCAAGAGGCTGTCAAGAATATGCTACCCAGAATAGGGACGCGGTTAAACGTTACTCGCAAAACCTACGAAACACTAAACACTGTAATGAAGAAGATGTTAGATACGTCGAATGGACAAGACACATAGGATTCCATCATCATAGCCAATCACATTGGTGATTATTCCATTTTTCATAGTCAAAGAGAAGCCACAATACAGTATCTACGTCATGGGACAGTTTCTTGGGTATCCCAACTTGATTGTCCGAAAACACGACAAATGAGCTCGAAATCAACGCGCGGTGCATGTCCCACATGATGTAGGAGCCTCTTTTGACGTTCGAAATTATGTTGTCTAAAAAAGGTGGACTTATAATTTTGTATTAACTCCACGTGGATTCGTTTGTGGTGGCTTATGCACCCAAACGATTACGTTTGATATTTTCTTGTAAAAAGATGAGTTTCGTCCACTTCTAAGACGTCATCATCGGGACCTAGCATTGTACTTTGCGTAATAGCGCCACACCTTGGGAACTAAAAGTTCAAATTTTCATATGGTATATTATCGTATGTGAGTATGTGAAAAATATTAAATATACCCCTGTTGTAAAAGTATTGTCTGTCACTGAACTATTATTCTCCAAAAACGTATAACTACGTGAGACAAACTTTCAATACATGCCTTCATTCATTCATGAAATGCAATAAACACATTTTGACTTTGACTTCCTCAACTTAAGACTCAAGTGGTATAGCCATATAAAAGGAGATCCAGGGTTTACTGAGGAATCCTTTCAGGCACTTAAAGCAAAGGCACAAGTGAGCCAGCAACGACCATAATTGTGCTCTTGACATTCGATGCACTTGCTATTAGGCGTCAGAAAATATGGGACGGTACGCACAACGAGCGACACTCGGACTACAAAATCGGGTTTCGTTGGCGTTATCGCAGAGCTGGGTGCAGCAATGTTTTATCGCCGACGAAAAAAACTTTTTTTGAGCGAAGCAAGATGTCGGTCCTAGACACATTGCGATTAATATTTCACTTTTTTAGGCTGCATAAGGCGACTAAAGAAGTAGGTGTAACACGTACAACAGCGGTTCAAGTATTTCATTACTTAAGAGAAGTTTGTGAGATGGCCGAAGCGCACGACAGAGAGATACTAGGTGGGGATGATGACGTCTTAGAAGTGGACGAAACTCATCTTTTTACAAGAAAATATCAGAAGACGACTTCTACGACGTCAAACGTAATCGTTTGGGTGCATAAGCCACCACAATCGAATCCACGTGGACTTAATATAAAATAAAAGTCCACTTGTTTTAGACGACATAATTTCGAACAACGTCAAAAGAGGCTCCTACATCATGTGGGACATGCACCGCGCGTATATGGGTGTGCACTTGCGGCTGGGTATGAGGGAGCAACCGGCTGTTAATCACAGCCTGAACCTCGTACAAGGCACAGTGAACATTCCCGTTCACAGGTCCCTGGGCAACCTGTGACGGACGCTTCAGTGGTGAATGCACACCAACAATCTGGAGCGAAAGTGGCTAATGCTTCCGCATTATCTGTTATCAAAAATCGGGCTGCTTTTGATGTTACTGATTTTGACTCGATTCTTAAGCACGGTGATTTAATTTACTTGGAGAACAAACCTCGGGACCAAAAGTTATTCCTAAAAGAATTGACATGAGATTTTCGAGTAGCGAATATCGCGGTTAAAATAAATTCAATGGAAGGCACGAGCTTCATGATATTTGCATGCAATATGTAATTGGCTGAGTAGGATAGTGAGCTTTTTCCTGTATTCCATCTGTACCTGTACCCTACTTAATGGCAAATAAAATGTTTGGGTTTGAGCGGGTGAACTGGCTATTTCCATTCTCACTGTGTAATGGACGTTAACTGTTATGGACGTTAACTACTTCAGCAATTAATTAATATTTTACGTTAAAACGTTTTCACTCACGAACATAGCGATACTCAGGAGTTATTTGTTCACCGCGATAATTCTACGGTTTCTTTTTGGTTTGCCAACCAATTTTACCGAATAGTCACGCGAAAATAATAAATACAATCATCAGGACGAAAACCATAACAAAGCACGTTTGTTTTGTTGCCAAAACATTGATGATCTCGCTAAATTATTGTTCATAGGATAAGCGTACACCTCGACGCAATACTCCACACATAGATTAACTGTAGTCAATTTTGCGCTATATGAAAACTGAAGTCCCGTCGTCCCACTCGGACCACGCGACGCGAAATTAACCACCTTAAAACCTGTCGTAATTCTTGAAAGAGTTTCTTTAAAATCGATAGACATTGTCCCAACGATGTATAAGCCGGCTCACCAAAGTTTGTTGTTACAAGCGACGTGGCGCACTTCAGAATTTGATATCACAGCTCGCGAACCGAACGCAAAGCACCTCGCCGTACATCTTGAGGGCCAACAATCCATCTTTTTCAAACCGGGAACCGAAGCAGAATCGGTGAACAGTTGGATAACTTAACGTACTTAGATTTTTACGAGCGGTATATTGTTCATTCGCGACGTCCCACCACTAAAAACTTTGAAATCTTTGAATTAAGAAACAATAAATTTTTGACAAGACTTCTTTGTGGGATAAGTACAAACATTTAATTGGTCAGGATTTTTTGCAGCGTTTATCCGATGACGCAAAAAAGCGTACAAACTATGTCTCGTCTAAATCGACCGGTTATTGCGTTAACATGGGACATCCCTTGTCGAGCAAGGGTTACCGGGCGTTGACGATTCGACCGAAGTAGGCCGCGAGCGCGTCGAATATAATCGCGACGAGTTAAATACGTTCGTGAGTAGCTGGCTACCAAAATTATGCCCCGACCAAAACCTCGTGTATCGTTATATTCACACTCTTTTGAGTGACAGCAAGTTCCGAAACTCTAACAATACTGCCATTAATTATAGACGGGCCTGCCGGAACAAGTAAAACTTTGCTCTTAAATGTAATTACTGAACACGCACGCGGAAATTCAGCACATAGCATGTTTAAATTCCCCCCCCCTCAACCCTATAGATGATCTTGGTTACTGAAGCATTACCAATGGTTTGCAGTGCGCTGAGCTTGTTCGACAAGCTGACGTGATTATTTACGACGAAGCCCCCCCTATGGCTCACAAATATTTAATTCACCTACTTGATAGGTCTCTCCGCGATTTGATGAAGTGTAACAAGATTTTTGGTGGGAAAATCGTAATTTTCGCAGGATATTTCCGTCAGATACCTCCTGTCGTAGTTAAAGCTAAAACTAACTCTGACATTATCAACTGTTCAGTTAAGTCCTCACCAATTTGGGAACAAATTAAAATTTTTAATTTCCAACGAAAAAGAGACGACCCAGACAGAATTCAGACTTTTTTAAAAAACTGGGTTCGAATCAATTGCCGGTTCAAACAGTAAAGGTAAATCGTTCCATTTAAAATTCAGTAAATTTAACTTCCCACCTATCGTATGTCACAGATTTGAACGATTTAATAGATTTAGTTTTTTCACACGTAGTCATTGTTGAACAGGACACGTGTGCTGGTCGAGCAATACTCGCCACACACAATCAAAACGCTGGAAATTAATTCCATTGTATTATTTATTTATTTATTTAAGGATAGTACACAGCACAATATCAATCTGTAATAACAATGTTAGATAGGGTAGAGTCGGAACCGTTACTTTTATTCGATTGATAAAGTCGTTTCCGAAAACGCGGACGAAATATTTTTAGGCGCGTTACATTGCAGCCAAAAGAGGTGTTCCAGAATACAATCTAAAACTAAAAGTAGGACGAGTGTGCATGATAATCCGAAACCTTAAGTTTCTCAGACCGACTGGTCAAAAAATTTACCGTCGTGAAAATCATTCAAGTCATACTAACTGTTCGCTCCGATTGAACCGGACGAAAAACTGTGAAATCTAATAGAATAGACTAAAGGAAAACGTAGTTACTGTTAACTAATTCAAATATTAAAGCAGGCGAATATGCCGACCATAGATCCTAGTGTTTTGATTAAGTTCGTCCCATCCTATAACGGAGACACCTTTTCCATTTATAATTACTTGAAAAGTGCAAAACAATACTTGACTGTAGCACGAGGAAATACACCTCAAAGTTTCATGTCATTGTTAGGAAAATAAGAGGGAAGGGAAGATTGAACCGGTATAGACTACAGGAAAACGTAGCAGTGAGTTATTCAACAATCTAAAGAGAAAAAAAAACTTAAAAGAATATTTGTTTAGATTAAGGTAAAAATGTATTGTAATTGCGCCACGCCTTGGAAACTAACAGTTCCAATTTTCATTCATAGATGGCGGCCTCCGCCTACGTAAGTTTTCTTATTTACGCGTGTGATGTATGTGAATAATATTAAATATACCCCTGTTTTGTCTGACACTGAATTATTATTCTCCAAAAGCGTATAACTAAGTTAGACAAACTTTCAATACATGCCTTCCTCATCTTAAGACTAGTTGTATTAGCCATATAAAAGGAGATCCAGGGTTTCCTGGGGAATCCTTTCAGGCACTTAAAGCAAAGGCACAAGTGAGCCAGCAACGACCATTGTGCTCTTTGACATCAGATGCAGTTGCTATTAGGCGTCAGAAAATATAGGACGGTACGCACAACGAGCGACACTCGGGCTACAAAATCGGGTTTCGTTGGCGTTGTCGCAGAGCTGGGTGCATCAATATTTTAACGCCGACGAAATAAACTTTTTTTGAGCGAAGCAAGATGTCGGTCCTAGACACATTGCGATTAATATTTCACTTTTTTAGGCTGCATAAGGCGACTAAAGAAGTAGGTGTAACGCGTACAACAGCGGTTCAAGTATTTCATTACTTAAGAGAAGTTTGTGAGATGGCCGAAGCGCACGACAGAGAATTACTAGGTGGGGATGATGACGTCTTAGAAGTGGAAAAACTCATCTTTTTACAAGAAAATATCAGAAGACGACTTCTATGACGTCAAACGTAATCGTTTGGGTACATAAGCCACCACAAACGAATCCACGTGGACTTAATATAAAATAAAAGTCCACCTGTTTTAGACAACATAATTTCGAACAACGTCAAAAGAGGCTCCTACATCATGTGGGACATGCACCGTATATGGGTGTGCACTTTCGGCTGGGTATGAGGCTGTTAATCACAGCCTGAACCTCGTACAAGGCACAGTGAACATTCCCGTTCACAGGTCCCTGGGCAACCTGTGACGGACGCTTCAGTGGTGAATGCACACCAAAACTCTGGAGCGAAAGGGGCTAAGGCTCAAACGCCACTAAAAGTTAACATGTCAGCGTGTGCTTCCGCATTATCTGTTATCAAAAAACGGGCTGCTTTTGATGTTTCTGATATTGACTCGATTCTTCAGCAAGCACGGTGATTTAGTTTACTGGAGAACAAACCTCGGGACCAAAAGTTGTTCCTAAAAGAATTGCCATGTGATTTTCGAGTAGCGAATATAGCGGTTAAAATAAATTCAATGGGCCTTCCATTGAATTTATTTTAACGAACAGGTGAACTGGCTATTTCCATTTTCACTGTGTAATGGAAGTTAACTGTTATGGACGTTAACTACTTTAACAATGAATTAATATTTTACGTAAAAACGTTTTTACTCGCGAACATAGCGATACTCAGGAGTTATTTGTTAATTTGGGAAAAAAATAAAATTTTCAATTTGAGCACTTCCCAATGAACCTAACAGGGGACGACCCAGAGTACATATTCAGACTTTTTATTAAAACTGGGTTCGAATCAATTGCCAGTTCAAACAGTAAAGGTAAATAGTTCAATTTAAAATTCAGTAAATTTAACTTCCCACCTTTCGTATTCGTATGTCATAGATTTAAACGATTGAAAAGATTTTGTTTTTTCACACGTAGTCATTGTTGAACAGAACACGTGTGCTGGTCGAGCAATACTCGCCACACACAATCAAAAATTAATTCCATTGTATTAGATAGGGTAGAGTCGGAACCGTTACACTTTTATTCGATTGATAAAGTCGTTTCCGAAAACGCGGACGAAATATTTTTAGGCGCGTTAAATTACAGCTAATTGGTGTTCCAGAATACGATCAAAACTTGAAGTAGGACGAGTGTGCATGATAATCCGAAACCTTAAGTTTCTCAGACCGACTGGTCAAAAAATTTACCGTCGTGAAAATCATTCAAGTCATACTAACTGTTCGCTCCGATTGAACCGGACGAAAAACTGTTAAATCTAATAAAATAGACTAGAAAACGTAGTTACTGTTGACTAATTCAAATATTAAAGCAGGTGAATATGCCGACCATAGATCCTAGCGTTTTGATTAAGTTCGTCCCATCCTATAATGGAGACACCTTTTCCATTTATAATTACTTGAAAAGTGCAAAACAATACTTGACTGTAGCACGAGGAAATACACCTCAAAGTTTCATGTCATTGTTAGGAAAATAAGAGGGAAGGGAAGATTGAACTGGACGAAAGGCTGTGCCTTAGATAGACTACAGGAAAATGTAGCAGTGAGTTATTCAACAATCTAAATAGAAAAAAAAAAACTAAAAAAGAATATTTGTTTAGATTAAGGTAAAAATGTATTGTAATTGCGCCACGCCTTCGAAACTAACAGTTCCAATTTTCATTCATAGATGGCGGCCTCCGCCTACGTAAGTTTTCTTATTTACGCGTGTGATGTATGTGAATAATATTAAATATACCCCTGTTTTGCCTGACACTGAATTATTATTCTCCAAAAGCGTATAACTAAGTTATACAAACTTTCAATACATGCCTTCCTCATCTTAAGACTCTAGTTGTATAGCCATATAAAAGGAGATCCAGGGTTTATACTGAGGAATCCTTTCAGGCATTTAAAGCAAAGGCACAAGTGAGCCAGCATCGACCATAGTGCTTTTGACATTCGATGCAGTTGCTATTAGGAGTCAGAAAATATAGGACGGTACGCACAACGAGCGATACTCGGGCTACAAAATCGGGTTTCGTTGGCGTTGTCGAAGAGCTGGGTGCATCAATATTTTAACGCCAACGAAATAAAAAACGTTATTTGAGCGAAGCAAGTTGTCTGTCCTAGACACATTGCGATTAATATTCCACTTTTTAGGCTGCATAAGGCGACTAAAGAAGTAGGTGTAACGCGTACAACAGCGGTTCAAGTATTTCATTACTTAAGAGAAGTTTGTGAGATGGCCGAAGCGCACGACAGAGAGATACTAGGTGGGGATGATGACGTCTTAGAAGTGGACGAAACTCATCTTTTTACAAGAAAATATCAGAAGACGACTTCTACGACGTCAAACGTAATCGTTTGGGTGCATAAGCCACCACAAACGAATCCACGTGGAATTAATACAAAATAAAAGTCCACCTGTTTTAGACAACATAACGTCAAAAGAGGCTCCTACATCATGTGGGACATGCACCGCGCGTATATATATGGGTGTGCACTTGCGGCTGGGTATGAGGGAGCAACCGGCTGTTAATCACAGCCTGAACCTCGTACAAGGCACAGTGAACATTCCCGTTCACAGGTCCCTGGGGCAGCCTATGACGGACGCTTCAGTGGTGAATGCACACCAACAATCTGGAGCGAAAGTGGCTAAAGCTCAAATGCCACTAAAAGTTAACATGTCAGCGTGTTACAAACTTTTTATTTTATATTTTACGCGGTCTTTTGACTTTATTTTATACTGTGTTTACTTGTGTTTTATACATTGACGTACGCCTCTAGCCAATATGTTTGGTTTTCGTACTCCGGCAAAGAGGACTACTACAGAAGACGTCCAGCAAAAGTCTCCTGATTCCCCGCCAATCCGAAGACCGGGAAAGGTGAGACGCAGCGTCGGCGAGATGACTCGGTGAAGGCGGAGGACATCGCAGCCATATTGGCTGAGAAGGGGAGATGCTCAGTGGACCTTGCAAGAGATCAGCGTTGCAAGTGGCTGAAATAGGCTCTCTTGTGGAATCGGTGAAATCCCTCATGGAGTTGAGAGGCTGGCTGAAGGGCAACAGCGCCATGCTCGAGCTGATAGACAAACTTATCGGAGAAAAGACGAATTTGCCCAAAGAGACGTTGGACAGATTCACGAACAAGGTCTACTCCGGCCTGCTAACCCACCGCCTACCGTGTCCGGCGCTTCGACGAGGTGGTATGATCAATATGAACTCCACAATATGCTCATGGCTTCGCGTCATATCAGATACAGCACTCCAATACGCAAAGCAAGCCACAAACTACAACCTGTGCTGGCAGGAGATCTTTCTCACGGGTGTGGCAAGATTGGCCAATATCTACCATAGCCACAGATTCTTGCCTCGACGTAACGCAATCATCATACAATCAAAATGCTGCGTATGGGAACTGCCCCCCGAGACGTTTGAGATGAGCCACAGCACCTATAGACCTCTCTGCCACACATCATTCATCAGCCACCTGACACCCACAGAGGACCACTACTTGGTCATACCCGAAAGACGTAACGGACCCCGTCATAAGCTACTCCGTGCACATGGCTCATAGATTTACCGCGTGGATCCTGAACTTGTCCAAGGAGGAATTTATCACCAGTCTGGAAAACCGCGCTCTCGAAGAGACCTATCGCGCGTCGTTTGTAAATTTGACGGAGTTCCAGCACTGCAGGCTAGATGTTATGCTCCCATGCATGGTATTTTACATGATGCTGTACAATAGGGATTTTATCCGAGAAGGAGCGTCTCTCCTGGACAACATACTGGTCACCAGCAGGAAGACTCCATACGACGTGCTCATAGACACCATCTTGTCATGTAATAAGCTCTACAAGCTAGCACGCATGCCACCAAGCCCCTCCAAGACTGGCTCACGCTCGGCATTGTATATTATCCTTACAAGCAATGTCGACAAAGGCTATAACCATGTAATCGAAGAGCATGGATACCTCACACCCGACAATGCCCAGAGGTTGCTTCCTCGCCTGGTCCATCTTCATACCAACCTAAATGGTCTCCCATATCTCCAAACCGAAAGTTTTGAGTTCGATGAGTTGCTACAGAAGGCCGCAGCCCTGAGGCCCCCACTCAAGGTGAGAATCACGCTCACAGAAGAGGACGCAATTGCATATGTCAGAAACACCGCGCCCACGACTGACCATGAAACATGCGCTTTTGTATATCCCGTTAACACAGCCCTAGATATAGAGGAAGGCTACAGCTTTCATTTTTGCGAGAATATAAATAAACTTGCCAACTTAACATCGCTCCCCGTTTTGGTCGCCTCCTGTTATGAAGCTCTCGCCAGGAGACACCATAAGAATGATGACATCCAAACCAGCATTGTGTATACTTATGGGGATGACAATGGGCTCGCCGCCTGCGCCCTATGGCACCTTTACCGCGTGCCTGTGTGCCCGTTGTGGACACTATCAGAAAGGGACTCTCATGTCTGGGAAAACGGACCCATGGCCCTTGCAACGGACCCGTGTGAGCCGGAACTGGCTAAAGGGGAGTTTTTCCGGCTGATGGCCCGGGAGAACCCTCTGGAGAGAAGCGACGTGGCGCACTTCAGAATTTGAATATCACAGCGAATCAAACGTAAAGAACCTCGCCGTACACTTTGACGGTCAAAAATCCATCTTTTCCAAACCGGGAACCGAAGCAGACGCCGCGCGCTCATTCGGACTTAATAACCTATTTTAAAAGGCCTTTCGGTGAACAGTTTGATAACTTAACGTACTTAGATTTTTACGAGCGGTATATTGTTCATTCGGGACGTCACCACTAAAAACGTTGAAATCTTTGAATTAAGTAACAATAAATTTTTAACAAGACGGCAAAGTTGCGAATTGAAATCGCGTTTATTCTGCAGGTCGCGCCAAACAGAAGTAATTATTTTACTTGCGTCTTCTTTTTGCGTCTCAACCCGTGTCGTAGTTACGACGATTTGTATCAACTTGCTCCATTGTGCAAAACTGTCCAGGAAGCGTCGAATATAATCGCGACGAATTAAATAACGAGGTCTGTCTGTCTGTCTTTGAATCATTACGATTAAAATGAAATACTTAACAATGAATTAATATATTAAATATTTATTGTACATAGTATTTATTCCCTCCAACCATTCTCTCTGCCTACAAGCTTCCATTGAAGCTAAATTTTTGAAAAGCCTTCTCTACCGTGCCTTCCCCCACCGCCCGAATCAGTTGCAACTGCTCGAGCGGTTCGTGTATGTGCGTCCATAGAACTCTGCAGTTCACTGTGCAGTCGCAGCTTGAAGCTGGACCCTGACTGCTTCAAGCGGTCCGTGTATTGCCGGCCTTAATGAAAATTGTTGCGTAAACGGAAATAAATATTCAAACGATCTTTACGCGTATGAAGTCGTGGGCACAGTTAGTTTTTTTTATAACGATAAATTGATAATACTTTAAATAGCTCCATTTACAGTCGCAGGCCTCATGTGTACGCCCTTGCATATATACATATGTACGTCATGTATTGCTCACGTAAGCCAAAAGCAATTAATGTCAAAGTTTAGTTGCAAATTAAAGCAGTAATAATGGACTCTAGCAGTCACCACGAAACTCGTGCCTGTAGCAGCTGACTTCAAATTCACATTTACGAAGATACTCAGTATTTTTCACTATTCACATTCAAATCAACGCCTCTACACATTAAGTTCACTATTTATAGGTCGCCGTAACGCAGGGAGACCGCGGTCCCGGAGCCGGCGGCGTCTACAGCACTAGATAAGTTTGACTACCAGTTGAGAGCTTTCACGCAACCTTAAATCGCACAAGAGTTGAGGAGAGAAACCTTCTCTGACATTAATTGTGGACCTACTACTCCATATTGTGCTGTCATTGATTGTTGGTCTGTAAAAGTTTGACAGATGACATTGACGTTTTGCTTTTCGCGCCTCTTGGCGGCACGCGGTCTCTTGGAGGAGCACGAGGCTTCAAGATGGTTACCTACTCTGCTGAACCTGTCTTATGCCTGTCTTTTCATTGATTATCCTACACTACATGGTGGCAGCGGTGGACAGCATAAACTGCAAGTGGAGAGAGATCGAGTGCGAGAAAAAACTATCGCTAAGATGTCGGGAACCAAGAATATGGTTGAGCCTCCCAAGGCCATGGATTTTGAGGATCCGGCTGCTTGTAGATGATTAAGTCACACAATAAAATTATTGTCTAGGTTTATTCTTATGTAATTTAAGCATAAAGTAAATGTAACTTTAAAGTAGTTTTAGCATAAAGAAAATGTAACTTAGATTTTCTCATTTTAACCTTGATTTAAATAAAGAAAATCATCTTGAAGCGAGGGGTGTGCTGTAATTGATTGTTGGTCTGTGAAAGTTTGACAGATGACATTGACGTTTTGCTTTTGCGCCTCTTGGCGGCACGCAGTCTTTTGGAGGAGCACGAGGCTTCAAGATGGTTACTCCGCTGAACTTATGCCTGTCTTTTCATTGATTATCCTACACTACACATATGACACTTTTATCGCCATTTGGACAAATAATGGAGCACATTGTGGAGACAAACCTGTACGCTCAACAACTTGCATCCTTCATGATTCAGTCCCAATACTGTGTCCTACCAGTAGGATAAAGTGGGTGGACACGACTGTCGACGAACTGTGCGTGTATTTCGCTAAAACACTAGCAATGGGGATTTTGGTGAAATCACGTATCGAGGAGTATTAGAATTGCTCTCGTGACACTTTCTCTACTCCTGAATTTAGCGATGACTTGTGATCGCTTCTTGTTATTAAGTGTCTCGCACTTCCAAGACAACGCTGCGAGTCGCGTCTATCAATCAATCCTGTCGAGCTAACGAGAGCTCAAGCTAAATTATTTAAAATCCAGCCCATCGTAGACCATTTAAATCATAAATTCTCCCATTTGTATACAATGGATCGAAATGTGGCACTGGATGAGAGTGACGATTTTGGAAGGGGTGGTTGGACATCAACCAGTTTATTAAAATCAAAGCAGCAGCAGTCCGCATCAAGACTTATGATGTGTGCGAGGCCAAGACCTGTGGCGTTTTGAGGTCTATTCAGGACATGAAGAGGCCTCAAACGCTCAAGCGTCCCCGGTCTCTGGGATCATACCCTCAATAGTCTTGAGGCTACTGAATGGTCTCGAGACCGAGTTGACCGGGATCTAGTCCTCTTGGCAGAGAAGCGCAATGAGCAGTGCGAGGAGGCAGTGATGATCGATGGTTAAATACCAAATCTGCCTCCTTCAAGGGACCTCAACCATGCTGTTGTAGTTTAGTACGTAAGTAATTGTAGGAATATTATAGTTTCATTAGTGTACACCGCATGAGTGTATATGGGTCGATGACATACGCGACCTCAGCGTGTGACGTAGTTTAAGTTAGAACATAATATTTTGTAATGCACTTTTTCATTTTAATTATTACACGACTATCATCTAGAAAAGATCCAGACGGATCGGGAACTTGTTTTGTCTCGTTGCGTGACCATGGACGAGACCTGGAGCCACCATTTTGATCCGGAAACCAAACAGCAATCGATGACTTGGAAACGAGCCTCTTCTCCGACGCCGAAGAAATTCAAAGTGTCAAGTCGGCAGGAAAGGTTATGGCGTCCGTTTTTTGGGATGCTGAAGGAATTATTATGGTGAAATACCTAGAAAGGCTCCCTCTATTACGGTATCTTACTACGCAGACCAAATAAGAAGATTGCGGGAAGCCATTAAAGAAAAAAGACGAGGCAAACTCCGAGCTGGAGTGTTGTTTCACCAAGACAACGCACCGGCTCACAAAGCCGCCGTCGCGATGGCTGCCATTCAAGAAGCGGGATTAGGGTTGCTCGAACACCCACCCTATTCACCAGACCTGGCTCCCAGCGACTTCTATCGCTTTCCTCGACTCAAGGAACACCTCCAAGGCAAAACATTTGAGGACGATAGCGAGGTGATGACGGCGTTTTTGGAGGGTCAAGACAAAGATTTTTTTTCAAAAGGAATTATGGGTTTAGATAAAAGATGAACTAAATGACTTACTAGGAGACTATGTAGAAAAAAAAAATTTTTTTTTATAGTTAAAATACCCTTATTTTATATTGATTATCATTACTTTTGGATCACCCCTCGTACAAAACAAACTTTTAGATTTTTATGAAAATGCTAATGAGAGTGCTGATGGCATGTTTGCTGCTATAAAAAAATCTATGGATATGTATAATATCCCTTTTAATCGAGTATCTGGCCTTAGTGCAGATAACACAAACTCAAATTTTGGTGTGAATTCTCATTATACACTAATATGGTAAATGTAGTACCTGATATGATATTGTTAAGGGTAATTGTTGTCATGCACATATTGTGCACAACTGTGTGAAACATGAAATGGGTTTTCTAACTTATGATGTTCAAAATGTTATATTAAAAATACAAAGCCATTTTTCTGTGTCCGCTTGTAAGGGAAAATCTTCTGTAGAAGAGAATCGGACTGGACCGAGGTCCTCCAGATTGACCTAGACCAGTACACAGATCTGGACCAGGATTTGGACCCGGAACTGGACCTAGACTGGTCCACCCTCGAGACCGAGCAGAGGACCAGCCCAGGAGGCGACCCAGGAAGAAAAGACGCGGCAAGAAAAGGTTCAGGAGCGGCAAGTCAAGAAACAAAATCGACCAGCAAATCAAGGACAAAATTAATTTGTACGCTAATTCATAATGGTAAAAGTAAACGATTCAAAACATGATTATACAGCTGACGACCATCAAAACCACTACCACCAAAACCAAGTATACATAGAATGGACAAAAATGACTTTTATAGCAGCGAAGATATTGATAATAACAAAAGGTAGAAAATAATGGAGCACATTATTGTTGGAGACAAACCTGTACGCTCAACAACTAGCAGCGTTCATGATTCATTTTCTCTACTCTCAA
Source organism: Ostrinia furnacalis (assembly GCF_004193835.3). NCBI lineage: Eukaryota > Metazoa > Arthropoda > Insecta > Lepidoptera > Crambidae > Ostrinia > Ostrinia furnacalis. The sequence continues at coordinate 147,327 of NW_021132316.1, read as the reverse complement.
CAGAGTTCTCGACAGCGATGACTTGTGATCGTTTCTTGTTATTGAGTACGTGTCTCGCACTTCCAAGACAACGCGACTTGCAGTCCTGTCGAGCTAACGAGAGCTCAAGCTAAATTATTTAAAATTCAGCCCATCGTAGAATTCGTAGACCATTTAAATCATAAATTCTCCCATTTGTATACAATGGATCGAAATGTGGCACTGGATGAGAGTCTGACAATTTTAGAAGGGGTGGTTGGACATCAACCAGTTTATTATAAACAAATCAGCAGCAGTCCGCATCAAGACTTTGATGAGTGCGAGGCCAAGACCTGTGGCGTTTTGAGGACTATTCAGGACATGAAGAGGCCTCAAAACGCATCTTATACAGTTCATGTTTGTGTACGTATACCATCCCATACATCAAATGCTTGTTATGTCGGGCTATGCCTCAACTATTGGAAGTTGTGGGGTCTCAACTTATTGGACTCAAGCAGTCACCACGAAACTCGTGCCTGTGTCAGCTGACTTCAAGTTCACCTTTACGAAGATACTCAGTAAGTATTTTTTGATAAGTATCAAATTGCTGGTGGTGCTTACTGCTTTCGACACCCTTGACCAGGTGATACTACTTTTGTAAATAAAATAATATTCACGTTGGAGAATTGACGATGGACCAACTTGAAATCCTACGGTCGCAGAATCCCACTCACGGGTTTATGTGTTAATGGAGAAGATGTAAGAAAATCCCCTACTACATACAATTCAACGATAACTGCAGTCTTATTTTCACGAGTTGATGGTAACAAGGACGCCTCTTTTGACAGCGTGAGTTGCCGTAAGCCAGCCAATAACTAGAGGTATACTGATTTGAAATCTCCCGTGCTGGCAGTCTCTCACCTAAAATGTATCGTATGCTTTCGGTTACAGAGTACATTTTACGATTGGCAAATTTACTCCCACCACGAAATTCTTAGATTCTGTAGAGCCTGAGGAAGGAGAGAGGAACTGGAATCACGTTTAAGTGACAAGCAGCAAAAAATACAACTGCTGAACCAATATTCTTTTATACCTTGTTGGTGATCAAATAAATAAATATGTTCACAATCAGATGGAAAAGGTGCAACATGTGCATACAAAATATTAGACATGTTTTTTACTCGTGATTTTTTATACAAGTGTTCCTGGACAGGAGGCAGCGGTGTTCACGCGGCGCGTATAAACAGTGCAAAGGCGCGGGTAGCGGCGTCGTGTGCAGAAGCCCAGCAGTCTTCCCAAGAAGTTTTTAATATAACTAACTATTAATACTACATACTTTTTATTGATAAGGCTAATTTGTATTTAGAGAAATGGTTCGATTTTCATCAGACTAACTTGGCATTCTTTAATAAGCTGTTTGTTATTGAAGTATTCGGTCGTATTTTATAATTTTGAGAAATTTCAGATTGTCTAAATTTGTATAGACTCAATATTGGCATGGATGAATTATATTCAGAATTAACATATTTGTAGTAAAAAAAGTTGCAACTGTGGGGTGGAGGAACTGCAAACCCCAAATAAGAGGAAAGACGACCGCCAGGGTTGTAAGCCCCTTGACAAAGTGGTGCGAGGGGGCAGAGATGGTCGATGGCTAAATATACAAATCGAAATTTAATTTCGAATTTCAAATAGTGATATATTTGCTTCTGGTGGTCCGAACTCTTTAAATTTTCACACATTTATTACTGTTTAACCGCATAATTGTTAATGTAAGTTTGTTTTTAGATATATTGGAAACAGAGAATTTAAAAGATTCCGACATAACCGATAACCGCCTCTGTGGTCTAGTGGTTAGACCACCTGCTTCAGACGCAGAGGTCCCGGGTTCGATTCCCAGTGGGGGCAGATTTTTCTGTTCGGTTTGGTTGGTGGTAGGGCTTGTTCTAAGTCCGCCTGGCTAGCTACCACCATCTTACCTAAGTCTGTCGCCATAACAACAATGTTAACAGCATTGTTGTGTTCCGGCAGNCCATAACAACAATGTTAACAGCATTGTTGTGTTCCGGCAGTTAGAGGTAAGATAGCCAGTTCCTCCGTGGTTGAGGATTCCGGGTGAAGCTCGCTTCCACCTTCGGCCTGATCGTCACTTACCATCAGGTGAGATACAGGCCAAGAGCTTCCTCGTTGTGGATAAAAAAAAAAAAAAAAAAAAAAAAATTCCGAAATAAATATATCGAGTTTTGAAGAGCAGGAAGACGACAAAATCTTTGAAAATAACCACTTTGAAGTCGTACTAACTTTATGCTTGCTTAAACTCTTTCAGATAGTAAACTTTATTTAGCAGCAAAGACCAAGACTGCTGATCAAGTTCGGAAACCCACAGACTACATTCGTCGAGAGGCTGTGATACGAATTAAACATTTGGAAAATAAAAAAGAATGGAAATGCAAATATTGAAAACCCAGGTACATTTTGTTTCTAATCATGAATTGAACAAGTAGTGATTTTTATCAAATAATAAAAATAAAGTACAACATAATGTATATTATTATGTTTCTCTTTACATTTAGAAGTAGAGGAAAATAAAAAAAGCAACAGCATTTTTAGAGCAAGAGAGTCAGAAAACATTATTAGAAAAAGCTAAAATTGAGTTAGAGGAAATTAAGAAGTCAAATGGTGGTTAAAAATAAAAATATTTGTTTGATTTTCGGATTTTTATTTGTAAAAACATTATGCATTTGTGTAATGTAGGTAGTATGCAGGTAGTAACGTGCTGCTAGTACCATTTTTATCACCCAATTCTATTCCCCAAGATTATAATGAGAAACACTGGAGAGATGCTTCGGCATAAAGATTCGATCTGGGAATTTAAGAAAAACCTTAAGCTAGAGTTGGACAATGTCGAATTTGTGTGCAGTACAGCTGATATTTGGTCTTCATCTAAAAGATGTTACTTGGGGGTTACAGTCTATTGAAAATGAGACTAGCAAGGAAAAGTGCTGCAATTGCTTGCAGAAGATTCTGTCGCCGAAGAACAAGACTTGCGGTGGATGCTTTAAGAAAATAGAAGATAGGCGCGTTTTGACGTGCCACTCATGCAAACAGCACTATAACTTGGAGTGCGCTGGGATCACTGAGCGGCGATTCCACGAAAGGTGTGTGCGTCACCTGCGTCAAAGCGCAGCCCAAGCGCGACAACACAAATACGCCGGTCCGGGCCGCCGTCGACAGCTTTAACTTTCCCCGGGACAAACTTGACCTTCACTGGTTGGACTATTTCAAACTGTAGATCCTGGCTACACAGGAGTTGCAGCGGTGGGAATAGTCCCGAGCCCCGTCAGCCTGGACGACTCATGCTCGAGCGGCCGGCGTTGGACGACACCGCGCACAATACGACCGTGGAGCTGCCGGACTTCCATGCATTCGTCCTCGAGATGAGGCAGTTCAGCAAGGAGGTACAGGACATGTAATAAATCGACGCCATTTTTAGAATCCAAATAATGGATATGTTACGGTTAATGTGATAATTTGAAAATTATTAATAATAACCGGTTATTATGAATAATTACCAACAGTCGCGGTAAAAGTGATAAATTAATCACATTTGACAGTGATTATTCAATAATTCAACCTTAGTACTAACAAATTTCATAAAAGAGAACAACATCTTGTGTACGTGCTCGTGTACAGCCAAACTTTTGAACGTTTTGATATCATATATCAATATAATTTGACATAATGACTTTTGAATGTTTCTTGCATAATATTACTTTTCCATGATGCCTATAACATAGTGTTTTGATTAAAAGTGAAAAATAGGTTAAGGTGCGGCGGGGGTGGCCCTTGGGCCACCCCTAAGCCGCCTATTTAGTTTTATACACACATAAATGACCTCATATTAATCACATTTACCAAATCATGCGGTAATTATTCATAATAACCGGCGATTATTCATAATTTTCACATTTATCACTTTGACCGTAACAGATATATCAGAATATCCCAGTGGTGAACCCCTGGAAAGGCTTCTTAATGTAAAAAGAAGACGACATTCTATGGTCATGTCGGTGTATGTTTTTTCTTCTCTTGCCAAGTCATGTATCAAAGTAAAAAATTAGTTTTTCTGCTGTTTATAAAGTTATTGTTTTCAATCAAAATCCCATAACCTCATACCTAGTGCAAGACATGAGGGAAACTTGGTCATTCTGAGAACGAATGTCGGACAACAAACGGGTTCCACGTGTCCAATTTCAGTCCAATAATCCTCAACCTTCTACTCTACCCTCTGTTGTAGTTAAAGCTAAAACTAACTGATATTATTAACTGTTCAGTAAAGTCCTTACCAATTTGGAAACAAGAAAAAATATATTTGAGTACTTTCTGATCGAGCAATACTACCCCCTACAACTCAAAATGTCAGGGAAATTAATTCCATTATACCCTTTTCCCCTATTCCAAACTCTTTTGCAAACCAAAAGAGTACGCAAACACGCCATCAGAGGGCGCTGCTTGTTTCGAATCATCTAGAAAACGCGGGAACTGCCTACGACAGTCAAGCTCAATAGAAAACCGCAACCATTGTCGACATTCCACCAGCTCGCACTAATCGTTTCGATGACTCTTTTATAATGCGAACATCTTTTATAATTGCCATCGTGGTTTAAATGCAATCGTAAAAGAACGATTGCATTTAAACCAAGATGGCAAGCGATACTGATTTTTAAGTTGGTAGATAAAAAAAAACAGGAGAAAAGGGAGCGAGATGTGGTGAGGCAGGGAGGATGGAAGAGGCCAATTCGAAACGAACGCATAGTATAATACATGCACAAGGCAATAAACGTACAGCCACCAAAATTATATGGTTTGCCTAAAATACACAAGAGCAATGTTCCACTTAAGCCGATCGTGCGTGAGTCAAATAGATTCACCAACATATTTGGCAAAACATGTTGCAGGAGTGCAACCATTAGTTGGTAAGACATTGTCCTATGTGAAAGATTCGATGCATTTTTTGAGCTTATCAAGAATGACTCAGTGGAGCCGGGTGACACAATGGTGAGTTTCAAAGTCGAGTCACTGTTCGCCAGTGTCACTGAAGGATTGTCAAGATTGAGTCAAGAGATTATAGGGACAACTTTTGTCCTAAGTAAAGAAACGCAGGTAAAGACAATCTGAGCCAAGATAGCGATCGGATACCAACTCAATGCAAGTCGATAACTTATAAGTTATCGACTTGCATAAATGACATCTTGTTTAATGTAAGTATTTACTGTATCTAATTGAAAAAGAGGCTGACAAAGGTGACGTTTCTTCAGTCACTTCTTCTCAGCACCAGCCCATACGTTGTCAAGTGGTGGTAGGGCAAGCTACATTTGGGACGTACATAAGCGCCCTGAAAAGACATTAGCCTGGTGAATTATTGCCTAACAATTTCTTTTCTTATCCTATTGGACAAGTTCTAATAAAATCTAGAAAAAATATCATCATATCAGACCAACAGTGGTCTCAATTATAATTTATTTTTATCTAAATATGTTTAATTTTTATACACAAGATATGACGCAAAAACTGACTGTACTCAACTGTACTCGAACGAGTACGGCGCGCGCGGCGGCGACATTAATGGGTTAATAATAATAATACGTTTATTTCAGACCACTTATTTCGTTAAGGACGACTTCACAAAATTTCGCCAAGTCTATTTTATGAAGGAAAAAGGAGAGGTTCATGAGAAACTTGAGCAAATGTTGGCAGAGACAAAGGCTACCTACTGGATATATTGTATAAGAGATACTCAGTGACAATGGAGGTATTATAAGTGCCAAATTACTGGTCAAAACTGAATAAAATATTTTTGAATTTGATTTAGAATACCCAGGTCAAACCGGATGCAGTGCAAGGTACAGCACAAATAATTATTGAGAACAAGGGAATATTTGGCATAAAATATTGTCAACTTGCCAATCCTTTTGTGAGCAGTGTTCTCTTTAATCTTTAAGGTGTTGTTATTATGTTTGTTGTTACCTAACTATTTAATTACGTAATAAGGTATAAACCTGTGTAATTAAAATAAATAAATAAAATAAATAAATAAATTTGGAATCATAGTCCCACTGCCAGTACAGAATCTGACTAATCCGGTACACCTTCACTTCAAGCCTATGGATAATGTTGTCCAAAAAATAAATTGCTGATCCATAATATATCTCAGGATGGTAACAGTTTTAAAGGATTGAATTTGAAGGATTTTGTATTGTCTCTCGCTCATGCTTGGAAGTGTATTTCATGATTTCATCCTTGGGGCAACGGTATTTGGGGGAGTATAAAGTATGTCCTACCAGCAGAACAAACAGCCAAAAACTGAGATGGATGACATAAGGTCTAAAATTATATGGTGAATACATTGTGAATATTATAAACTTTATGTATTATTTAGACCATTATAAAATATTGAACTTTAAACCTTTGAAAAAGAGGCTGACAATAGTGACAGAGTTTCTTGCGCTGCTTCTTCTCAGCACTGGCCCATTTGTGTCCTGAAGCAGTGGTAGGGTTAATACTGGGACGTGTAAAAGTGCTTTTTATAAGCCTATTTAAAGAAATAAATGAGTTTTATGAGTTTTTTTTATTGTGATTTCCTTTCTGTTATACAAGAATGGTCTGTAGTTTCAATTACAATAGAATTGGAACTTATAAGATTTTTATAAGACCAACCAAAGTGGAAATAATTGAGGAAGAAATAATTCAAAGAAAAAGAACTCTATGAGAAGCCAGTGATTTATCAGGATTGTGAACCTGGTCATAAGAGAATCGATTCAGAAAGAACAAAACCATCACCTACAGAATAAACAAAATACTAAATATATCTAAGTACCGACATCAACCACAATTATTATTGTTTGTATGAATAAAAACATTTATTTTGTTAAAATTCTTGTTAATACTCTGATAAACAACAAGACAAGACAACCCAGACGCACATACGACAAATAAAGTAAAATTTAAACCAAATTAGAACGAAATCGATTCATTTGGAGTTTCTACCCCTACCCTCCGACCATTCAATAAAATTAACTTGAAGCCCTTTAATAAAAGGTTACGAATTCCAAGTAAATGCAACTTCCACGCGTGCATTTTACGTTATTTGTGATAAACCTTGACAAAACCAAGACAACACCTCAGAAAAATCCAACGAATTCCATGATTTGCAGATTTTCTAGATCTCAAGTAGGAACAAACGAACATGATGTTAAACGACACAAGAGGTAATTCAGAAATATTTCCCAACGGTAACAATAGGAACTGTTTTTGAAAACCATTTTTACAAACACCAAGATAGATCAAATACAATAAATTAGCGAATCTGCGATTCCAACAAGAATCACAATCAAACAAGACCCAGAACAAAAAACAATGGCGATTGACCGGTAGATTTGTCTATGGTAGCGGAGCCGGCTGTCAGGCTGTCATAGACAATTATTAGTGATGACCGCATGTCTGAATCGAGGACTAATTTTGACGATTCATTAATCTTTAAATTCTAATGGTTAAAGTCTTGCAGAAATTATACCGGTAAGTCGTGACAGTTATTTCAAAATTAAAGGCAAGTCTTTCAGACATTAAAACGTTTGTGGTTTGACCCTATAGTTGTGATTCAAATATAATATAATTATAGCTCGTTGGTTGAGAGTTAGACGCTAGCTACCACAGATAACACAGAAAAAAATTAAAGCTGTCATGTCATTGTCAAACAAAAATCTTGTTTTGTTTGTTGTTGTTTTACTTTTACACGTATTTTTATATAAATATTGTACAATGGACAGTGAAAATGCAGAAAGAGAGTTATTGCTACCTCACCACGAACAACAGTCGCTGTGTACCACGCGTTTGCCGTATAGACAAGGCCGAAAATTAACTGCTGTTAAGGTTTGTTTAATTTCGATATAAACACCCTTTTTAATCAAGAAAATATGTTGTAAAAGGTATACGATTCTTAAATTTACATCAAAAGTTCGTTGTGTAATTATAGAAATAATTTTGTGTGAAAATAATATACAAAGTGGTGAATTTAAGATCTTCCTCATTATTTTATTCTATCATACCACATAGGTCCTTCTTACCTTCACTGATGACTGTTAAACAGTATTATCTAACTACAGACAGAACTCCGTTGCTGTCTTGCTCCTCCAACTGCTAAAAGCCAACTTTTTTGATGCTTACTTACATTGGATACTTCTTTTCAGGTATACACTGTCAATAACGAGTCCAATCACCTGCTAGTGTTTGGAGTGCCATCCCTAAACCTTCGCCAGGAAGCCAAAGCGTTATTCGCAAAGTTTGGTAAACTTTTGCAATTCAACATCAGCAAAGATCATGCGGCTGAAGTGTTTACGGAGACGTACTATGTTTTGTTCGAGAAGATACAGTCGGCAAGACTAGCAAAACGTATGTTAGACACGAAGAATTTCTACGGAGGCTCTCTGCACATTTGTTACGCACCTGAGTTGGAAGATGTCAGTGAAACCCGCAGCAAATTGTTGCAGCGTCAAAAAGATGTAATATTCCGGCTAAGAAATCTTCAAAAACCAACAAATATTAAGAAACCATTACTTGAAAAAGTTACAGAAATGACTGTTGAACATGTTACAGCAGATGATACCAAAAAATTAAACATGGGTGATATTAACACTATAAATTTAGAAAATAATACCCTGAAAAGGAAGAAAAATCAACCAAAGCAAGCTCAAGAGAAACATTACAAACCCTGTTTTTTACCGAGTGATTCCAAAGCTTCCAAATTGAGTAAAAAGTCTAGTAAGAATCACAATAATGATGTTAAAGAACAAAGTAATTTAAAAAATAGTGACTTTAGACTACATAATGATATAGAAATAATAGATTGTACTTCAGCGGACTTGGAAACTGTTACTAACATTAACGAAAGCCCCCAAGACTTAGGCAATATTGAAATAGACGGACAGAGCAATAAAATAAGTTTAAATGATCAATTGAATTATAATAATTTTGGTAATGAAGATATAAGAAAAGTCCCCTCCAAATCTGTAAATAAGATTAAGTTTAGTTTAAATAAAAGATAATTGTTATTAACTAGCTTTTTATTTAAAATTCTACAATGTGTTGGTATAAGATCATCATCATTTCAGCCACTGGATATCCACTGCTGAACATAGGCCTTCCCCAATGATTTCCATAGTGACCTGTTGGTAACGGCCTGCAAGCCTGGCAGCCTGTAGTCATAAGTGTGGTATAAGTTACATGTACTGTTACTAACATTAACGAAAGCCCCCAAGACTTAGGCAATATTGAAATAGACGGACAGAGCAATAAAATAAGTTTAAATGATCAATTGAATTATAATAATTTTGGTAATGAAGATATAAGAAAAGTCCCCTCCAAATCTGTAAATAAGATTAAGTTTAGTTTAAATAAAAGATAATTGTTATTAACTAGCTTTTTATTTAAAATTCTACAATGTGTTGGTATAAGATCATCATCATTTCAGCCACTGGATATCCACTGCTGAACATAGGCCTTCCCCAATGATTTCCATAGTGACCTGTTGGTAACGGCCTGCAAGCCTGGCAGCCTGTAGTCATAAGTGTGGTATAAGTTACATGTACAAAAATATTAGTATTGTAGACTTTCTATCTACAGGATGTCCCAAAATTAGCACGGTACAGACACTGGAGGTAGCTGAGCCGAGGAGGCATTGAACAAGCCAAAATGTCCATAAAAAAGTTTCATGAGTTTTGAGATGACCAATTTTCATAAAACTTGTTCGATACCTCTTCAGCTCGTATACCTCTGGTGTCAAAGTTACGTGCTAATTTTAGGACACCCGTATTTTCAAAACCCCTGTGCCTTCCTTGCTGCCTTCGGACACCACACCTGTAAAGATAAAAGCGATTTATTTTTTCTCATTACAGTGAAACTACTATTACTACTATTCTCACCATATTATCTAGTTTTATAAAAGCGCTTTCTATGGGTATTTCGCCAAAAATGGTCAATTTTGCCTAATTTCCTTGGCACGAATTTTATTTTTGTTTTTAACTATTTTTAGTTTCCCATTGCATTAAGTAGTAAAAACTAAGCTAATATATCTAGAAGGGGTGTCATAATTCGTTTTAGAAACAAAGTTATGAGGTCATAAATTTTTGGTAGCCAAGGAAATTATTATAAATATTTTTTTCTCTAAGTTTTCTTCTGTGGTTTGCTTTTTTTTTGTTCGACCTATTTTTGTGTACTTTCGCAAGCAAACATGCCAATGAATATTATATCATTACGACCTTTTTACACAACTAAGGAAGATAAATGCAGTAGATTGAGTTAAAAGTTAAAAACAAGTTTTTCTATATCTATTCTGATACCTATTTCTTAAAATGTAAATTTTAAACTTATTCCAATAAAGAAATACTCAAAATTTGACTTTACGCCGAATTATTAATGGTCTTTTATAATTTCCTAGGTCATTTTATGCCACGGAAAACAAGGAAATTAGGACCAAAGAAATTAGATTTATGCCTAAAAGACACCACAGACAAAAACCTATTTACCCTATGCATTTACTATTTAAATCATGGGTTTACCCCTACAGATACTACATTTGTGTAAATAAACAATAAAATTAATCCATTGTTTATTTGCAAAAAACCGTCCAAAGAAATTGACTTTTTAGTAAACAAAAACCCAAGGAGGGACCTATTTATGCGATTTGTCGCGAAACTGATCAACGACGTACTGTCCTGCCTCAATGGCCTCTTGGGACGAAATGGCCGAGTGTAGTGGTGCAGTGCGTTACATTCCAAGTTTTTTTGTTTCGTTACAACAATGGTCGAAACGAAGACCCAGGGAAATTATACTTTTGACCTGGACAAGAACTTAACTTCACTTTATTTTCTTCCTATAAGTATTTGACATTTAAAGTTTTTATTTTCCGATAGCCAAACGTTTCTCAAATGTAAAGAGAGTGCTATTAGAATTAAATTACGCTTCAATTTGTTATAATGAGCCTTCATTTTGGCAAACAACAGTAATGGACATAACAAGGAAATTAGAAAAACGACTTTTGATTAAGTTTTTCTACGGTATTATTTGTAGTTTCTTCTATTGTAATAGCAAAAACAAATAAAACTTTTGATGAACTTTCCCATAAAAATAGTTTTATACAGATATATATAAAAAAACATGTGTTCGCCTGCCTGGACACAGAAAATTTACTGTTTCGGCGAAATACCCCTATACAAATATTGAACTAAGATTTTTTTTTACCAATAGAACTTTGAATCGAAAAACCGTAAATACGAATACCATCATCACTCGTTTGATGAAACAGTTCGATTATACAATTCAGTGACATCACTACCCACTGTCACTGTCATTTCCTACATTCAGTTGTTTGTTATTGTCGACATAACCTATAAACCCCACGTGAATTTGTAATTTTGTGATAATATAAATGGCAGATTGCTTGTAAAATGCCCAAACTTCACATAGATGAGGTCTACCCTAAAGACTCTACCTATCAAATGGTAGTAAACTTCCAAAATGGGTACACAACTGAGAAATTTAAGTCGAAAAGTTGTTTGCTGCTCAAAGACAAGTTTAATGGCGAAAAATCTGTTGTTACTGAGGTGTCCGGGCTCGTTTATGCTGGAAAAGAAGAGCAAGAAGATCTAGGGAAGACGTTGATACTGGCGAGGAATAAAATCACTGGGAAAGTGCGAGTCATTGAAGTGGGAAATGTGGAATTGAAACCATACGTAAAGCAAAATAGCGATCAGAGTGTCATAGGTTTAGACAACAGTAAGCTTGAGTTAAGTAGGAAATTTGGGTCTAAGAAGCAAAAACAACACATGGAGCAGAAGGAGAAGCTTAAAATCAACGTTCAAACTGTCACCGAACAAATGCAGAATGTTACGGAAAGTGTGACAGAGGACCAACTGGATATATCGTCTTATATCAAAACTGATTCGGATGATTTCTACATACCGCCCATTAATCGACAGGCAACATCGGCTAGAGAAGTGTATGACATGTACAAAATACTAAGCGAAGATGAGTATGAAAGAATTTACAACGAAATAAAAGATAGCGATTATATGGAACAGATTCAACCGTGGATAAGAGACATGATCGCAACGAAGGATCTATCAAAGGAACACACCGTTTTAGTTGTATATGCGAGTACGTTATTAAAATTATTCAGCACTACAATGAGAGATATCGTTAAAAAGAATTATGTTGCGTACTCATTATCGCCTACATTAAACGATATCCTTCTCAAGAACTTCACGACGTTTTCCAACGGCAAACGGAACCGACCGATGCCATATAAGGATAAAACTTTCTGCCATGTATTAGTGTTCCTGCTTATCGTTAATAATTTCAAATGTGATATAGATGAATTGAGTAAACACATGAAATACAGCGCCAAGACTATGATGACGAAGTTTCGAGTTATCGGAGCGACTGTAGTGACGATGGGTGATAAGAAAATAGCACAGCTCAAGCTACCGTTGGCAACAGTGACGAATATGAGGCGGAAAAGCGCGAAGTTTTGATGTTCACAAATATATGACTATGTTACTGTTACTTTGGTGTTTTATTGTATCAGTATAATTTGGAAAATCAATCAGCTGCTATATTCGCCTATGATATACATATATGATAGCTTACAGCAGCCGTTTTTAACACAATCGGCGTCAAATAGTATACCTAAAGTAGCCAAAAAGTTCGTTACATGTCTTTGTTAAAAGGAATTATCCTTTTGTACCCTTTGCACCACCGGCCTGCACCACTGGTGGTGCAAAGGGTATTTTTAAATCCCTCTTGCACCACCAACAAATAGTGCTGTGCTACCATCGACTGTAAAACTAGTAGTAGACTGTAAAATACTTAATAATTTACTTGTTATAAATAAATCAAAACCTACCTAAAAGTTTTAATTTGTGTGTGTGTAAGTGCCTATAAACATTTCACTTCAGACCCACGATACCCCGGGCCTACATCCTACATACAACGAATAAAGTACCAGGGCAACATAACCATAAAGGAGCTATTTTATGATACATGTTTATTTCTCGGATCAACCAAGAAGAATTTGATATAGCTCCTTTATGATTATGTTGCCCTGGTAAGTACTTTAGGAATTATTCGTTGTATGTAGGTATGAATGGTTGTTATTAATTTTTATGTTATGTTGTCAAATCTGTCCAGTAGTTTCGGAGCCTATTCAGTACAAACAATCAAATCTTTCCTCTTTATAATATTAATATTATATGATTATAGATAATCGTTTTACAGTTAATGGTAGGGCGGCACTATTGGTGGTGCAAAAGGGATTAAAAAATACCCTTTGCACCACCAGTGGTGCAGGCCGGTGGTGCAAAGGGTACAAAAGGAAAATTATTAGCATAAGGTTGTGTTGTCAACGTTGGCCAAAAAGTAGTTCGACAACTATTATTTGACGCTGACTGTACGAGTGGCAACATGGGTCAGTTATAATTTCGGAATGCCTTCATAGAGCGAAATAACGTGATACAGAAAAACGCTAAAGCGTACAGTGGCGGACTTAATACTATAACCGGTTCGCTACCAGAGCCCCGATTACGGTAATTTTTAACGTCAACAATCCAGACACGCTTCTCGATTCTGCGATACGATTGGTCGTTCAACAGCGTACGTCAGCTGTTTTGACCAATCGTATCGCAGAATCAGAAACGCGTCTGGATTGTAGACGTTATAAAAGTTACCGTAATCGGGGCTCAGTAAAGCAATAATTACAACTGTCTTGTTTTGCCACTACTATACAGGGTGTTGAAGTTGGGTTACCTACGCCATATCGAATGACAAATGATCGAAAATCATAATATCGAATACGTTTCATCGAACGATCAAAATATCGAATGCTCAAAATATCGAACGTTCAGAATATCGAACGATCAAAATATCGACAGTCGATATAGACGTTTTTATTAAATTTCATCTACCTTGCTCGGCTCTGGTGCATGGTTGTGTTTGGTCATACAACTTTTCAACAAATGTTCCTCGGCTCCTTGCCGAAGGTAGATGAATTAAATAAAAACGTCTTTATCGACTTTCGATATTTTGATCGTTCGATATTTTGATCGTTCGATATTCTGAACGTTCGATATTTTGAGCATTCGATATTTTGATCGTTCGATGAAACGTATTCGATATTTTGATTTTCGATCATTTGTCATTCGATATGGCGTAGTAGGTAACCCGTTGAAGTTACCTATTTATCTAGCTTTATTTTACTGAATAATAAACACAATTTGTGATATGTTATTTATTGGAAGAAATAGTATAGGTACAAAATGAGTATAATGCTGGTAAATAATTTTTAGAATACAAAACTATTCTTATACATAATAATAGACTAATATATTATTATAAAATACACTGGGTTTAAATGATAGATTAATCAGACCTTTCAGAGGGAAATAAATCTTGTGACATCAACAACACAGTTCATAATTTTAACCGTCAGCCTAGGTGCAGAACACAGACTTATAGTTGGGCCCTATTCTAATTTGTATGAAGAATCGGCCGATACTAAATCGGTGTAGTGTGCGCACTTCCTATGTTCATAGTGGTCAACAATCGGCCAACTGAAAGTCGGTGGTCTGCGCCTTAGCTAAAAGTTTCTTGATAAAGTTGTAACATAACATACCTATTTATTACCTACTCAAAGTGACAATACATTATTATACAAATATCGTAGAATAAAAATGTTTTTTTATTACACAAATATTCATTATACATGATATTATTTTTTATTTACAGACTTCACTTAAACCGGCGTCACACATTAGGCACATTAGCTATAAATTATTAAAGTCAGATTCCATATACCAACCAATGCGTAGATCGGTCTTGGCATTATGTTTATGATCAATATCTGACCCAAAACTGACATTTCCCCACACATTTAACTTTCCCCCGGGACAAACTTGACCTTCATTGGTTGGGTTTTTATGGCAGTCAAGCTGTATATCCTGGCTACACAGGAGTTGCAGCGGTGGGAACGAGAGGTGGGAATAGTCCCGTTTGACCTACACATTGGTCAATTGGTGTTAGTCATCGTCATAATTTCAGTCAAGACGTCTACTGCTGAAATAAAATATCCTTGGACATGGTTATAGCAAGGAATCGTACATCTCACTGTTTTCTTAGATTTTAACGTAATAAGTTAGGTACTTACTTTGGAGATAAAGTCCGGTCGCCGAGCACATAGAATTTCGTCCAATGACCCCAAGCTACCCATCCTTGTCGCTCGCGCGTAATTACATTACTGTCGCGACAGTGCGTTTATGTAGTTTATATTGCTGTCGCGACATTCTATCTGCTCGGCGACCGGACTTTGGTACTTATTACTCCACGTCGAGATGGTAAATAAGGTTCCAGCTCTTGTATGAGGTCACACACACACACACTTATTTAGGCGAAACAGTCCGACGAACTCGCGCTCCGGTATTTCGAAGGCTATTTCCAAGTTCCGAAGAGCCATAATTCGTCGACGATGTAAAATACTCTCCATAACACGGGCGAACATTTCTTCATATTCCTCGGTTCCTCACTGATGAGACACATACATAATATAGTGTTCCTCCATAAAGCCCGGTCTGTGAGCACGTAGAATTTTGTCCAATGACCCCAAGCTACCCATCCTTATCGCTCGCGCGTTATTATATTGCTGTGCGTATAGAATGGCTGCTTGGAATGCCGAACATAGGCTTCCCCCAATGATTTCCACATCTCCCGTTTGGTAGTGGCTAGCATCCAACGCCTTATTTACCTTCATGAGGTCGTCGGTCCACCTTGTGGATGCCCCACGGTGTATTGGATCCGAGAATATAATGTGGAGCCAATATGCATACCCAATGTGTGACGCCAGTATTAAAAACTAAGGCCTAGTTTCTAAAATGAGATCTAAGTATGAACTTTTCATTAGCTAAATAATCATCATTGAGTAGAAGATTGACTTCAAGCTTGAAATCTCAAATTAGATACCGGGCCTAGCCGTTAGCTTGCTGTTATACAGGGTGTAAAATTATTACATATATTCAATAACTAGCTGTGCCCGCAACTTCAAAAAACGGAAACTGCATCTTAGCCTATGCAGGCTACAGACTTTTTTCAGCCGTTAGTTTGGTCGCCTTTTAATTTGAATGAGGAATCGGCCGACACAAAATCGGTATAGTGTGCTCAATTTTATATAGATTACCTGCCCAATTAAACTATCTATCAGCCAACAAAAAGTTCCACGTATAGAAAAAGTCCGGTCGCCGAGCATTTAGAATTTCGTCCAATGACAAGCTACCCATCCTTGTCACTCGCGCGTAATTAAATTACTGTCGCGATTGTGCGACGGGCGGCCGCAGTGAGTGTGAGAGTGCGAGATCATTATAATTACACGCGAGCGATAAGGATGGGTAGCTTGTCATTGGACGAAATTCTAAATGCTCGGCGACCGGACTTTACCTAGCTCCGCAACGTATAAATTCTAAGGAGACACCGGTTCAGTCTTTACAAACATTTCTTCATCTACAATTTCTTCCTTGATATCACTTGTCGTACTTTCCGGTTCCATTATTTCATGCAAAGACCCAAAGCCCGCGAAAGACGTTTCATCATCGCTCATTTCTGTGGTGCACAGCTCACTGAGAATCATTTTACCCTTTCCAGCGTCATCATTGACCAGTTTATACCTTTGGATGTAATACTCCAACGAGTTATATGAAGCCAGACAAGATTCGCATTTAAATATAACAGACTCTTTCGAATGCTTCAACTTCTGATACAGATTAAAGTGCTGATCGTCGTTGAACTTTTTTATACATTCTTCGCAGTCTACATTAAAAATTCGACGTCGAGAACCAAAAGTAGCAAGTTCGTCGACGTCGAATTCGTCGTGGAACTTCTTAATGTGTCTTTTCAGAGTCTTTCTAGTGCTGAAGTCTTTTATGCAGATAATGCAACGTGGCAGGATCTTTTCCTTCATATTAGGCACGACGTTCACGTGGCACAACTCGTTATGTTGCTCAAACTTCTCTTGGCCTTTGAACACCAAATTGCAGACCTCACATTTGTAAATCTCATCCTCGGCCAAGTGCTTCGTTTGCAAATGAATCGTGAGCGCTTCTTTCGAACTGAACGATACTGAACACAAATCACAAGGAAATGTGTTCATGTTGAACGAATGCAACAGTTTCAGATGGATCTTGCACGATTTGGCCGATTCGAACCTCTTATAGCAAATGTGGCACTGCGGAAACGTCACCGAGTTTGGATGCTTGGTTCGCACGTGTTTCCTGAGACTGCGTTTCTCTTTAAACAGCGTCTCACACTCGATGCATTTGTACCTCTGCATGCCGAGATGCGTGTACTCAATATGCCTGCGGATATTCCTTTTAGATTTGAATTGTTTCTCGCAGTAGTCGCATTTCGACCACGAATCGTTGTTGTGCACGATTTTTATATGCGACGCTAAATAATATTTGTTGCTGCATATTTTTCCACAGTATTCACACTCCATTGCCTCATCTGTGGTGTGTTTTAGCTTGATATGATGCTTCAGCGATCTGTCGCTGTAATAAATTCGGTCGCAATGCTTGCATTTATACGAATTGCTGTCGGTTGAATCCTCTATGTTCGTAGATGTGATATTTGAATCAGCAATTTGAGCTTGTGGGTGGAAGATTCGTGTGTGGAACTCTAAGCTGGATATATCTGTGAATAGCTTGTCGCAGTGGCTGCAAGGGTTTACGTTCGCCGGCGGCAGACATATCTTCTTGTGATTCACCATCGATTCTTTGCTGTAGAACTTATTGAAACAGACGTTGCACGTGGACAGAGAATATTCTTTGTCATGATTGATCCTCATATGGTCTTTGAATTCGTAGACGCTGCCAAATGAGTTGTTGCAGTACTCGCAGTTATAAAACACAATGTTTTTGCTCTTAGACTTATTCATTTGCTTCAGTAGCGACTTCTTGCAGTACTTATAAAAAGCTTTGAACGAATGTTCGTTTTTGACATGCCTGCGCAACTGAGATTCTTCCTCAAACGTTTTCGAGCAGGAGACACATATGAACTCGTGCGATTTGCTAGAAACCACATCGCTGAAGTCCACAGAGTTGGAATCTTGTTTGTGGAAGAAGGACGTGTGACTTTCTAAGTTCTCTTTACCGTATAGAACTTTGTTGCAAAACTCGCACGTGTATTCGTCATTATCGGTGGTGTAATGTCGAGTACGGATGTGCCTTCGTAAGCTCTGGTTAGACGTGTAAACTTTAGGGCATATATCGCAACGAAATTCCCCTTTCTCGCCATGGTACATTTCGATGTGTCGTTTCAGATTTCTGTTGTTAGTGTACACTTTAGCGCATAAATGGCATTTTATAGACCCTTTTTCGGAGATGTTATGCGTCGCTTGAATATGGGCGATCAGGGAATGCTTCCCTTTGAAGACCCGATTACAATCATTGCATGTAGGATACTGAACATCAGGGTTATGGAATTGGTTCATATGCCGTTTCAAATTCCACTCTGTAGTGAAAACTTTCTCGCAGAGCCCACAGCGGATCCCCTGGCTTGTGTTTTGGAGGTGTACGGTGATCATGTGGGATGTTATGTTTTGTTTTCGGGCGAAGATGTTTCCGCAGATGTCACATTCTGGGGACGGTTGGCCGTAGCGGTTGTGGCCGCGAGATAAATGGAGCTGTAGTCCGGCTGGACTGCCGAAAGTCTGGTTGCATATCTCGCAGTGGCAGGACGCTGAGAGGTGACAGTTCTCGATGTGAGTTTGCAAGTTGTACTTCCTGGTGAACGCGCGACTGCAGTAATCGCAGACGAAATCTAGAAGGTTTTGATACATGATGTAGCTTACTTAGGTTTTTGAGTGTGTTACCTGGAACAAAGAAACATATGTTTAGTTGTGTTACCAATTTCACGCAGTCCAGTCTCGCAATTTATGAGCCTGTATTGCAAGGATGCAAATTGAAGGAAGACTCCAAAAAAATCCAGTTATGGAGGTAACAGTGGTAACTATAGGGTGGCAGGACTGGCAAAATGCCACGGGCCCCCGACCTGAGGGGGCCAAGCTAATCGCACCCCTCACGATGATCTCGGGGCTCCCTGAAAAATAAACGCTAGATACGCCAAGGGCCCCATGCACAGAATTTGCCACGGGCCTCAGATGGTATAGTTACGCCACTGGGAGGTAACTTGTTTCAAACTATGTGTATTGATTTTTCACAACAACTTGAGGTATTGAATATGGATGTAAGGTAAGTCAATTTTTTTTTTGTTTAAGAAAAAATGTATTGAATTTACATCAAAGGTTAACTTGTTAATTATTTCGACATAGAAGGTTGAGATTTCAATTAAAGGAGGTTATGGGCTTGAAAGAAAGGGAACACCACATTTTATCAAGCTACTGAAGTTTTTGACTAATCAAGGTTCTACTGTATAGTAACTTTTGTCTTATCACCAGCTCTGTACGAAGTTGTCTCAAAAATCATTAATCAAAAAAGTTAAATGAGAGCAACAATTTTACAACAATAAAATAAAAAAACGCAAAACTATCCATTCACTGCTAAAGACAAACTCTCTCTTGCAACTCACGAAGGCAAGTGAGCTTGTGTGTGTATGTGTACATGCAAATTTTTGTATTGTTATTCCATTTTCTTCCATAAACTTTGAATTTTTGACGAATTTCAATATCTAATTACTACATGTGATATACCATTGGAAAGAAGAAAAGCTAGAGATGTTTTAAAGATCATAGTCAAATGGGCGAATTTGTATTCTTAAAATTACCTTACCTATACACCCACGAAGTTTGTCTAACCTTCCGCCAAACACCCTGTATGTATAGTTAATAAGTTTGTAAATTACTTGTAATTTTTTTTTACTATAAACTTCGATGCAGTCCTTATTTTGGTTAGTAACAAATTTGAACTTAGAGACTATGTTAGTAGGGTTATTAGTAACAATGTTAGAAGTATGCTAGAATCACTTTGAAAGCTTAGGGTCTGTTTTTTTAGTGGTCATTAAAATGCCCATTTCTTTGTCCATGTCGCAGGCAAATTGTATGATTCCGCATTTTACAAACGGCGTCGTCAGTTTACAAACGCTCGCTGTTCTATGAAATGCCGAAGGCAAATTGGCGACTCGTTCAATTGATAAAATTTCGACTATGATTGTTGCAATAGGGTGACCATCATAAAACACATGTTGGACAAATCAGACTTAATTTCAGAAATCAGGTAGGTATCTATTCAGGTAAGACAAACCTAAGATACTTGCTACTCCTAAAGTAATTAAAATATTTTCGTAATAAAAACAACACTAAACTAATTTAAACTATTGACGTACGTACCTAGGTAAAACTATGACATACAATAAGTTTCGATAGTCAGTCCTTTAATTCTTACATTTTAATTATACCTAGAAGAAGTCTAGAAGACAACACAATATTTTTTTAAACCAATAATATTCCGCAGCAGTCCACCACCAGTCCGAGCACCAGATTCCATTGTCACCTTAGCGTTTTTTACGTGCCGGATAACCTCAAAAACTATTTCATTTTTCCATAGCTTTTTCACTGCTCCTATTTATGAATCGTAAAATATTTTTAATTCACTAAGTATAATCAATGTCTTTTTATGTGAAAAGTCCTTTGAATACGTAGAATTTGCACTGTTTTCTGTATCACAACACCACGACTCGACGCCATTTTTCTTGTTTTGATTAGCAGCGCCTCGCGTGGTAAGAAAAAGAACTAAATACTTCAATTTGCCGCGGCATTTTGTAAACAGCAATTGAATTGGCTATCAAATGTTTTGGCATATTATAAAGTGCCCAGGCAATTTACATTTTGCCTTCGGCATTTCATAGAGCAGCGAGCGTTTGTGAACTGACGACGCCGTTTGTAAAATGCGGAATCATACAATTTGCCTGCGACATCTACAAGCGTAATTTCATTTATCTTCGACATTACTTGTACACGTAGAAGGTCTAAAGGCCAGTCAAAGTTTATTAATTTAGCTGTTACTTACTCCACTTCCATTTTTTGCTTCGTTGAGTAATACGGGGAGTTCACCACAGCAAAATGCAAACTTCTTTTTAACTGCATTTACAGTTTATAGCATAAACTGTTAGTTGTTGTTGTTAGCTACGTAATATAGAAACTTAGATTAACGTTAGGGAATCACAAATAACAATTACGAATTAAAAACTGAGAAATAACAGCGTAAAGAATTTTTTCTTTGCGATTTTTGTTGATCTTTTTTGACAGATTGTTGATTTTTTTTCGAGCAAGTTGACAGTTCGTCATTGTCTATAGTTTAGTAAAGCTTCATTACATGAGCCATTTCATAACCTACATGGTATTGAGGAAGAAACAGACGCAAAATTTTATGTTCTATTGATTGTACACAAATTGTGTTAATTTGTTAAGAGTGTTTTACAGTCTTTTGTCTTTTATTAAATGAAATATTGACAACGAACTTATCTGAGCTAGAGCTATTAACGAGCTATGACAAAATTAACCGGTAACGAATTTAAATCGTACAACACTAGAAAGCTTGAAAAAAAGTAAATATTGTTTATGGATGGCTGTCAAAAAACTATTTTGTTTGCGATTTGTTGCTATGTTTTTTTGTGCAAGTAAACAAACAAACACACATTTCTAAAGAATTTATAACTCAAATTATCGTCTTCGTTGTAACCAAGCTCTAAAGATGAATGAAACACATTTAAATGCAAATACGTAGTGCCAAAGTAGCAAGTGAACTTTCAACTTTACTATTTTTTATAAGAAAATTACTAAAAAAATGAGCAATATTAAACTTTGCAGAATATGTTTAGGTCACAATACCCCTATGTACACGGTAACCGCTACAAATTTACACGAGTTTTACGAGAAAAATACGAATAAACCAGTGAGTTCTTTTCCTTAATTTTTGTATTTATGAACATTTTAATGAAAATATTTTGTTAGAAAACATACTAAATTATTAATTTAGCCTAATTATTAGGCAAGCAAATTTAAAGAACAGAGAGTAGGGTTGGTTTTTCTGAGCAAATTATACATTGAAAATATTATAGAACTTGTAAACACTATAATTTCAGCTCAAAACTGACGGAGAACTGTCCGTAGCATGTTACATCTGCTACCATTTGCTGAAGAAGTGTTACAGATTCATACAATGCGCAATAAAAGCAAACGAAGTGCTACAGAAAATATCTAATGACGGGACTGAGGTGAGATTAAATGTAGGCAATAGACTAAAGTACGGCCAACGAGAAGCGATACCAAGTGTAAACAAACCCAATATCATGGGTGAACCCGTCTGACTTTGACATATTTTGGCAGGAGAATGAGACATTACGACAAATACTTAAGATGGGAAGAGACAGAATATATTGTCAACTCGACAGTCGTATCGACCTTTTGTATTTGTATTGCTGCTAGTTGGCCGTACTTTATTTGACACCATTATCATCATCTCAGCCATAGGATGTCTGCGTCCAGCGCCTTCCTGCTGCCTTTATGATGTCGTCGGTCCATCTTGTGGGTGGACGTCCCACTCTGCGTTTTCCTATTTGACACCATTCCCCAATAATTCAAAATCACAACTTTTTTAAAAAGACACGTCATTCTGGTCTTGAAAACTTAATTAGTTTTAATTTAATGTATCTAAATAAAGGTTGTATAAATACACTATACAGATAAATACTTGAGATTGAGAATGATCCATGACCTTTACTAATTTGAAAATTATAAATAACTTGAAATAATCGAACTGCCTAAGGCAGGAATTGAACCCACGACCTTCAGCTTGCCGGGCGACTGCTCTTTCAACTGATGATTACTTTGAGATGCGACTCTTAACGCTAAAAAATTAAATAACCATGACCCTTACCTTAAAAAGTCTTTAACCATATCGTTACAGAAATATTTAAGCCAAAATAGACAATTCTGTTTTTCCTTAAACAAAAATCGAAATAATTATTAATTTTTCTTCCAGATAACAGAAAAAGCCATAGCACTCATTGACAAGCCTTATTCATTTGGAATTTTCCAAGACACCCCAATTGATTTCGTGGTTTCTACGGAAGTCGAAGAGAGTATTGAGGTGCCGATCGTGAAAGACGAACACTTGGATATTAAAAGAGAACCGGCCTTAGACACAACGACATTGGCAGAGGATGAAAAAGATATTATAGGTATACTAGCGGCCGCCCGCGACTTCGTACGCGTGGATCCCGTTTTACCCCCTTCATCTATCTTACGCGGTTTAGATTTTTTCATACAAATGTTTTTTCCCGCTAACTCCCGTTCCCGTGGGAATTTTGCAATATCCTGTTGTAACTAAGCTTTAAGTTTACTAAGGTACCTGCATGCTAAATTTCAAGCGTCTAACTTAAGCAGTTTAGATTTTTCATACAAAAGGATTTTCCCGCTAATTTCCGTTCCCGTGGGAATTCCTTTCTTAGTGCACCTCTACGGTACCTAAGCTACGTCCCTTCCAAATTTCAAGTGCCTACGTTTAGCCGTTTAGGCTGTGGGTTGAAATGTCAGTCAGTCAGTTTCTCCTTTTATATATTTAGAAATGACGTCCACCGCTGGACAGGCCCCTCTTTCCCACTGGGCACTTTGGGCACGTGCCCAGGGCCCCCATCTGCTAATAAGACCTGTTTCCAGATGATAAGGGCCCCCCTTAATCCTGAAATGCCCAGGGCCCCTAGTAGGTTAAAGACGGCCCTGCTGCTGGACAAAGGCCTCCCCCAAGGTTTTCCACAATGCACGGTCCTGCGCTGCCCGCATCCAGGCTCTACCCGCGACCTTTACCAGATCGTCGGTCCACCTAGTAGGAGGCCTGCCAACGCTACGTCTTCCAGCCCGTGGTCGCCATTCGAGAACTTTCCTGCCCCAACGGCCATCGTCTCTATGAGCTATGTGCCCCCCCCACTGCCACTTGATTTTAGCAATTCTGCGAGCTATTTTATGTTGAGTATATAATAAATGTGTTCGTTGTTCACAGAGCCACCGCTACCAGACGATTCCCAAAGCTTCACGGACTCGGAGGACGATGTGCCTCTAAAATGCATCAGCAGGAAGACTGAAACACAGGTCAAGAATAAAAGACCTACTAAAGTTATAAGACCCATTAAAAAAGTTAAAAAGGGTAAGTGAAAATATTTTTATTTAGTTCAAAATGTGTAAATAAATGGTATACCTATACATATGTTTTCTTCTTTTGAGTGTGGCTAGTGTATGTTTCACTAAAAAAACTCAACTCTTAAAACTCATTTATTTTTGCAAATAGGCTTTTAAAAAGCACTTTTACACGTCCCAATATTAACCCTATCGCTGCTTCGGGACAATAAATGGGCCAGTGCTGAGAAGAAGTGGCGCAAGAAACTCAGTCACTATTGTCAGCCTCCTTTTGAAGGGTTTACAGTCTTTAAAATAACATCGTAGACGCGTGTGAGAGTCCTTTCGCCAGAGGAGTAGCTTTGTTGCTCTCTCTTTCTCTCTCCCGTCCATCTTGTCTTCTCAATAGACGAGCATCGCTCTCTCTTACTTTTTCTTTATTTTTTTTCTCTCTCTCTCTCTCTCTCTCTGTCTCTCTCACTCGTTTTATTAGGCCCAGAACACACGGTGAAACGAAATTGCAACGAAACTGCAACTTCTAGTTACTTTTGAGTTGCATCTAAGTTTCTGCCATAGATTCCGTTGAGAGACCACACATGACGCGGTTCTCCGTGTGTTCTGGGTCTTAATGTGTGTCTCACACTTTTAGCCCCAGTTCTCATCGATGCTCGCGAGATAGTCCTATCTCTAGAGGAGCAGCGAGCTCAGTTGCTCGCGCGAGCTCAGTCGCTCAACTACTTGCATTCGCCGCATCGCTGTACTTTATGCTACAAAGGATTTGTAGATCTAAAGGCCTACGAGAACCACAAGGAGAAGCATGACGAGGTATTTGGATTTGTAATAATTTTAAATATTTTATGATTAACAGCTTTTGCCTGCGGCTTCACCCGCGGGAAATTTAGTCTGTGACATATCGTCATAAATTATAGCCTATGTGTTATTCTGGGTTATAAACAACAATACTGTAAAGTTTCATCAAAATACGTTCTGTATTTTTGCGTGAAAGAGTAACAAACAGCCAGACATCTAAACTTTCCCATTTATAATATTAGTAAGAAGTAAGATTGTCAAAATCTAGATCACATTGATCACCTGGAATTGATCACCCAGGTGATCAAAGCAGACTCTGGTGTCCTTTGATCACCAGTGGATGATTTTATTTCAGCCATAGGACGTCCACTGCTGAACATAGGCCTCCCCCAATGATTTCCATAATGGCCGGTTATTAGCGGCCTGCATCCAGCGCCTTCCTTTATGAGGTCGTCGGTCCACCTTGTGGGTGGACGTCCTACGCTACGTCCAGTACGTGGCCTCCACTCCAGAACCTTTCTGCCCCATCGGCCGTCAGTTCTGCTTACTATGTGCCCTGCCCATTGCCACTTCAGCTTGCTAATCCGTCGGGCTATGTCAGCGACTTAAGTTCGTTTACGGATCTCCTCATTTCTGATTCGATCTCGCAAAGAAACACCGAGCATAGCTCTCTCCATAGCACGCTGTGCAAGTTTGAGCTTCTGCATAAGGCCTATAGTGAAAGGCCACGCCATTAATCTTTCAGAAATGTGTCAATAGGGATGTTTCCTGGGTAAAAAAAAACAAGTTTTAATTAGTCCGTCAGTTAGCTTATCAAAAACTACTCGACACGTATTTTTTATTTTTTAAAACTAATGAAAATGTAAAGAAATAAAGCGTGTCAAAGCCCTAAAGTAAAGGCCCGTGACGTCAATGAGTGCGCAAAAGTGCAGCACTTTGTGACGTCGCACGGAACTTCAACGCACTATAACTTTGTAAATATTTGTTTGATTGACAATTAAAAATATACGTGTCCAATATTTTTTTATATTTAAATTGACGGACTAAAAAAAATTTTTTAGGAAACTAGCCTATTGTAATCCTCATTTCGTCGTTCCCTACAGCGCAGCGGCCCGTTCGAGTGCGAGATATGTCGCATGCGCTACCGCACGTCGAGACACCTCCGCACACACGTGCACACCTGTCATGGCCGCCAGTACGCGTGCAACAAATGCGCGCACCGCTCGCACACCGCGTGAGTATACACACACACACACGCACACACAAACGCACACACACACACACACACACACACACAAACACACACACACACACACACACACACACACACACACACGCACACACACACACACGCACACACACACACACACACACTTATTTCATTATCTATATCAGGGGTCTCCAAACTACGGCCCGCCACTGCCATCAATCCGGCCCGCGCCAGCTTAAGACTAAGCCTATTTTTGGCAGAAAAATTAAAGTTGTTATGGCCCTTGCAACATACCAAAAAAGTTTGAGGACCCCTGATCTACAGGGTATCCTAGAATGGGTGAATCAAACTGATATGAGAAGTAGCTCTACTAATGTACTATCCCTAACAAATAAATATTTTGAAAAAGTGAAAATAAATCAGCTTTGCCTAAGTATCTGGCTATAATTGCTGCGTTTGGAGTTTATTTGTACTTTTTTCTTACTAATATTAATTGTACATGATCGCTTCGTGTATCTGTAAACAAACTGTTGAAAAAAATGATAGTAGTAGTAGGATAGTACATTAGTAGAGCTACCTCCTCTATCAGTTTGATTCACCCATTCTGGGACACCCTGTATATCAAGCCTGTTCATCTCCTGGCATCGAAAATGTGTCATCGAAAACACCGTCGGGTTTAATTCACAAGGTATTCACAGTAGTGAGTGACGTACGCGCGCGTATTCTTCACCCATTGTAAAATAAAATATTCGCTATGGAAAGAAGAAAAAATACGCGCGTGTGTGTATCATTAAGGGTAGATTCGACCAAACAAGAGTAAATATTAATCTCAGAATATATCGTCAGACATATTTCCCATACTGAAACTGTCAATGTGCCAGTTACAAAGCCCGGTCTCCGAGCACGTAGAATTTTGTCCAATGACCCCAAGCTACCAATGCTTATCGCTCGCGCGTAATTATGTTGCGGGCTGCACAGCACTGCGGGCGCCCGTCGCACAGTCGCGACAGCAATATAATTACGCGCGAGCGATCAGGATGGGTAGCTTGGGGTCATTGGACAAAATTCTACGTGCTCGGCGACCAGACTATACCAGTTGTTCTCGGATAAACGTTTGGTAGAATCGGGCCTAAAGCACATAACTTACAGCTAATATTGAATGTTTCAGCAACCAAGCTAGAGAGCACGAGAAATGGCACAACGGATACACGTACGAGTGTCAGCTGTGCAGCCAAAAGTTCAGGTATCGTACGAGAAAGTCTTTGTAGTTCTTTTATGGAGAGCTTTTTGCTCTGTACGGAGTTCAAAATCAACTATTTTTGTAAAGGGCATGCACTTTATTTTCCAATGGGGGGTTCAAAACTTACTTTGTTTTCCAGTGGGGGGGGGTCAAAATGTACTTTTTTTGTTAATGGGGAGTACTACTTTTTCCCCGATAAGGGGTTGAAAATGTAATTGTTATAAACGTAATTCATTTTCCGATGGACCCCCCATTGGAAAATGAATTACGTTTTGAACAAATTGTACTTTATTTTCCAATGCAATGGGGAGTTAAAAAGTAGTTTTTTCCCAATGGCGGGTTCAAAGTTTACTGTTTTCCCTAAGGGGAATTCAAAATGCATTTTTTCCCAATGGGGGGTTCAAAATGTACTTTATTTTCCCAATGGAGGGTAACAATAAACTTGCAGTTTACTGTTTTCCCAATGGGGAATTCAAAATTTATTTTTCCCCCAATGGGGGGTTGAAAATGTACTTTATTATTCCAATAGAGGGTTTAAAGTTTACTGTTTTCCCAATGGGAGGGTTAAAAGTTAACTTTTTCCCAATGGGGGGTTGAAAATGTAGTTTATTTTCCAATGGAGGGTTGAAAATAAATAAATACATTTTTGGACAATTTTACACAGCGCCAGCTAGCCCCAAAGTAAGCAACTTAATGCTTATGTTATGGGTGCTAGCTTAACGGATATACTACTTATATACTTTTTTTTTTAAATACATAAATATTATACATAGTCACACCCAGACCCGTCACAGAAATTAAAATTCATCATTTCAATTTCTGTCCGGCCGGGAATCGAACCCGGGACCTCTCGGCATAGTAGTCCGTTCTGAACCACTACACCAAAATGTCCTTTATTTTCCAATGGGGTGTTCAAAATGTACTGTTTTCCCAATGGGGAATTCAAAATGTATTTTTTACCCTAATAGGGGGTTCAAAATGTCCTTTGTTTTCCAATGAAAGGTTCAAAATGTACTATTTTTCTCAATCGGGGGTTGAAAATGTCCTTTATTTTCCAATGAGAGGTTCAAAATGTACTTTTTTCCTTATAGGGCGTTCAAAATGGCCTTTTTTCTCAATAGGGGGTTCAAAATGTATTTTCTCCTCAGGAAACCGACCTAATACTTGACACATTCTTCTGTGGGTTTTGATGAAATGTTATTTTACATACAGTAGGGGGTTATAAATGTAGAAAAATATTATTATTCCTCAGAAAACCAACGTCATATCTCACTCACATGCGCAAGCGACACCCGACGGAGCACGTGTGCAATATATGCGGTGACAGCTTCGTAGGACGCCACGGGCTCCTAATGCACAAGAGTAAGACGCATCGGGGACAGGAGGTGAGTTGGATGTGGGTTGAGACGACTTCTGGTCTGGTTGGACCAATGCACAACTTTTCCCAAAGGACCGAAGTAACTGGAAAATGGGCTTAAATCTTTATCTATTTAAATATACAGGGTGTTTCTTGTAAGGTGTCAAGCCGAAGGCAGGTGATAGGTGAGGACTAGACCTATCGATTTCACCCCCATATATGTTCTACGATTTTTCGTAGTTTAGAAGTTATCGTTAATTTTGTGATTTTTTCAAATTTCAGGACCTAGTGGCTTAATTTTTTTTTTATCTTTTTTTTGGGTTGACTTTTCTCAGATTTCTTTTTTTTGACAGATTCCCTATTAAGTGCAGATATTTGAAAAAAATAATCACCTTCCTATCTTTGATGCAAGATACAAAATTTTTGCTAGAAACATAAAAAATATGCTTTTAGCAGAACATTCTAAAATTTTCAAGTCAGATGAAGGGCAAGAGCTTCCTCGTTGTGGATAAAAAATGTTCTGTTCAGTTATTGTCTCTAAACGTGTTCTACGTAACGTACACTTAGTGGATTGCAAACATTAGTTAGTCCTAAGAAAGTCAAAAACATGTAACGGAATCTCCGACTTACTACTTTAGTAGAGCGATTACAGAAAATAATGGCCTATTAAGTACATGTTTTTTTGTGTTATTATGAAAGTTTAGAAAACTGCGCAGTTTTTAAAATTATTTTGGACATATGGAAATTCTTTTTTTTTCTCATACATTTCAGTTGAAAATTTTAGAATGTTCTGCTAAAAGCATATTTTTTATGTTTCTAGCAAAAATTTTGTATCTTGCATCAAAGATAGGAAGGTGATTATTTTTTTCAAATATCTGCAACTAATAGGGAATTTGTAAAAAAAAGAAATCTGAGAAAAGTCAACCCAAAAAAAAGATAAAAAAAAAAATTAAGCCACTAGGTCATGAAATTTGAAAAAATCACAAAATTAACGATAACTTCTAAACTACGAAAAATCGTAGAACATACATGGGGGTGAAATCGATAGGTCTAGTCCTCACCTATCACCTGCCTTCGGCTTGACACCTTGCAAGAAACACCCTGTATAAAAGGAGAAACTGACTGACTGACAGACCAACGCACAGCCTAAACGGCTAAACGTAGGCACTTGAAATTTGGAAGGGACGTAGCTTAGGTACCGTAGAGGTGCACTAAGAAAGGAATTCCCGAAATTCCCACGGAAATGGGAATTAGCGGGAAAAAACATATGTATGAAAAATTCTAAACCGCATAAGATAGATGAAGGGGGTAAAACGGGATTCACGCGTACGAAGTCGCATTCGCGAAAGCATTGGGGGAGGCCTGAAATGATGATGATGATGATGTAATAATATAACTCAGCTATGTAACTAGATGCATAATATCATTCACACTAAGCGTTTCGATTACTCTTTTATAATGCTAACAGCTAGGGACTGGAATTCGCTGCCTGCTGCTGTCTTTCCTGAACAGTATAATCCGGCCTTTTCAAGGCGAGAGTGAATAGGCACTTACAGGGCAGATATGTACCATCCTAGACTGCATCCCACTTAACACCAGGTGCGATTGCGGTCGAATACCTACCTGAAAACTGTTGTAATGCATTTTTGTACATTTTTTCAGAAGCTCACTCCAGAGCAAGAACCGAAGTTTTGTGCGGACTGCAACATACACTTCGTGTCTTTGGACGCTTGGAAACGCCACATCATGAGCTCAGCCAAGCATGCGGTGGCCACTGATGCTAGGTAAGTGTCATCATCATCATCATCAGCAACAGTACCGAAACGCGTTTGATCAGTGATCACTCATCCCATTTTTAACCAGAACACATCTTTATCCATGACCATAAGGTCAGTTGTTGCTATACCCCGATGGATTAGCAAGTTGAAGTGGCAATGGGCAAGGCATATAGCACGCAGAACTGACGGCCGATGGGGCAAGATTCTGGAGTGGAGGCCACGTACAAGATGGACAGACGGCCTCGTAAAGGTAGCAGGAAGGCGCTGGATGCAGTTCGCTACTAACCGGGCGATGTGGATATTATTGGGGGAGGCCTATGTCCAATACATCTAGCATGAACAACTTTCGTCTTCGAATCGTTTGCGTATTTGACAAAATTCGATACTCAACCTTCGAATTAAACGATAACGTGACAATTTTGATTCTCAAAATAAGTTTCGTGCAACCATTTCTCATACTAAGTTCACTTTACTTTCAAGTTCGAATCGTTTGCGTACTCGAATCCCCATCAAAAGATTTAGTAAGAAAACTACAACAGCGCCCTTGTGAACGTGTCGTAAAGTGAACTTAGTATGGGATGTGGTTGCACGAAACTTATTTTGAGAATCAAAATTGTCACGTTATTGTTTAATTTGAAGGTTGGGTATCGAATTTTGTCGAATACGCGAACGATTCGAAGACGAAAGTTTTTCGTGCTAGCCGTACTGGTCATTTACAGGTCGAGCGTTTAATTCAGTCAGTACCTCCGACTACATTTGTGAATACAAAGTTTTCTTGTTTCTATCTTTTCTGTTCATTTTAACGCAGTTGCGTTTTTCGTTTTTTCAACAATATTTTTTGTGTGAGCAATTTATTAATTGAGGTATTTTGTGGCAGCGTGGGACGGCCACCCACAAGGTGGACCGACGACATCATAAGATAGCAGGCCGCTACCAACCGGGCAACATGGAAAGCATTGGGGGAGGCCTATGTTCAGCAGTGGACGTCCTATGGCTGAAATGATGATGATGATGAATTTATTCATTAAATTTTCAACTTCCTCAGTACATTGTGTCACGCGTGCGACACGCGCGTCCCGGGCTCAAAGCTGCGCGAGCATTTGCGCTCGCACGAGGCCGAGCGCGAGCGCGCGCCGCCGAATACCGCCGCGAATGTTCGCGCCGCGCCGCGCGCTCCCTGCTCTCAGGTAAGAGGGATGGTAACAAAGAGATTTTTTTTTTGGCATCAGTGTCGTGTATACTAGGGATGTTATAAATATGTAGTTTCGGTTATGGATACGTTTACGGATATAGGAATAATATTATACCGGTTACGGTTACGGATACTTTAATATTTCAGATATCCGAAAGTTTCGGTCACGGTTACGGATATCCATAACATCCCTGTGGGCTGTGTGAGTTTACATACATGTATGAAAATTTTAGGTTTTGATAGTTTCCCGCTAGGGGCGCTGTACAATCCGTCATACAATTAATGTCATTTTGACGCACTCACTAGTGAGCGCGTTTGAAAAAAACTCACACTCAGCCCTCTGGTGTATACTACGGCTTAGTCATCAAAATGACAACTTCTCAAAATGACAACCGGGACGCCGAAAATGCGTTTCAGCTCGGAATGACAACTTCTCAAAATGACAACCGGGGCGCAAAATGTCCACTTCTCGAAATGACAACTTCTTAAAATGTCAACTTTGCTAAAAGACAACTTCTCATAATGTCTATTTCTCACAATGACAAATTCGCATTTGGTCAACTTCACATAATGACAACTCTAGAAAAACTAGAACTCTAGAAATAATGAAAATAAAATATCAACAAGTAATTGACATTATGCGAAGTAGACCAAATGCGAATTTGTCATTGTGAGAAATAGACATTATCTAACGAAGTTGACATTTTAAGAAGTTGTCATTTCGAGAAGTGGACATTTTGCGCCCCGGTTGTCATTTTGAGAAGTTGTCATTCCAAGCTGAAACGGCAAAACTGTCCACAAATAATCGAAATATCCGAAATAGACAATATTATTATGAGAAGTTGTCTTTTAGCGAAGTTGACATTTTAAGAAGTTGTAATTAAGAGAAGTGGACATTTTGCATCCCGGTTGTCATTTTGAGAAGTTGTCATTTTGATGACTAAAGCCTGGTCCGTGAGCACGTAGAATCCTGTCCAATGACCCCAAGCTACCCATCCTTATCGCTCGCGCGTAATTATATTGCTGTCGCGACTGTGCGACGGGCGCCCGCAGTGAGTGTGCGAGCGCGATAGCAACATAATTACGTGCGAGCGACAAGGATGGGCAGCTTGGGGTCATTGGACGGGATTCTACGTGCTCACGGACCAGGCTTTAAGCCTATGATGAGATGGGCGTTGTTTTACAAAAGCACACCTGTATACTCGTATTTGTTTTCTCGTACAGTGCGGAGCAAACTTCGTGAACCGCTCGAAGCTGCAGGCGCATATAAAGAGGATCCATTTGGGAGTCAAATACAACAAGAACATCGTCTGCGAAGTGTGCGGGAAGAAGTGCACCGTAAGTCTTATGTTTAAGGTCCATTTTCAAATGTGATTTTGCGCCAATAGGGATGATGATTGGGTAATGAAATCGAAATTCTATTTAGTCCGTCAGACAGATAACAAAAAAATTTTGGACACATATTTTTGAATTTTTTTCGTAATCGAATAATTACAGTATTATATTGAGTTGAAATGTCGCGTGACGTCACTTTTGACTAAAAAATCTACTCAAGCGTGACGTAACGCGCCATTTCAACTCGATGTAGCACTGTTATAAAAAATATGAGTCTAATATTTTCTAAT
This sequence comes from Ostrinia furnacalis, assembly GCF_004193835.3. Lineage (NCBI taxonomy): Eukaryota > Metazoa > Arthropoda > Insecta > Lepidoptera > Crambidae > Ostrinia > Ostrinia furnacalis. The sequence continues at coordinate 113,943 of NW_021132316.1, read as the reverse complement.
TATTATCTGTCTGACGGACAAATAATTGAAATTTTGTCATCTAGCCTATTAGCGGTAAACTCAGTCTTTGCTTTCATTGCTTTGGGATAATTTTGTTTAAAAAACATGTTTGAAACTTCTCACGCCCCACGCAATTATTGTCCACGTCATGTAAGCTCACCTTTTCATTTATTTTCAACGCCCCTCGAATGCCCCATGCAAGCCCCGCCCACGCCCCACTGATAAAGCCCCACTAACGCCTTACAAATGTCCCGCAAACACCTGTCTCAGTGAACTCTTACCACCACATTCCCGTAAGTTTTCCTCAAATGCCCCGTGAAAGCCCCACCAATACTCCTCGAAAGTACCGACCATTCCATGGAAGTGTCATTGTCTGCTGAGATGCTACGACACCATGCTGTGAATAACCATTTCTTCTTCTGCTTCATTTACCTTTACTTCCCATAATCTTTCCTCCAACGCACTTTCTAACTCCCCACGTACGCCCCGCCTATTTGTTTAGAGTAGGCGCACACCGTTGATTTTTAGTTGGCCGATAGTTGTGCCCGATTTTAAATTGTATGAAGAATCGGCCAAATCGAATCGGCGTAGTGTGTGCACTCCCATACATGCCCATACTGATCAACTGCCCGACTAAACTATCGGCCGACGAAAAATCAACGGTGTGCGCCTACTCTTAAGGTTAGTATTGTTTCAGTCAGTCATAAAATAATATTGAAAGCCCCACCTTTCCTCCAAAGCAGTTTCTAACGCCCCGCTTATCTGTTTATTGTTGTTGTTAGTATTGTTTCAAATTCAGTCATAAATAAAATAAGAATGAAAGCCCCACTAATGCCCCACTGTTGCAGTCCAACGCCTCGCTAAAGTACCACCATGTAAAACATCTTACTATCTGAATAGTACAATTGTTTATTATCCGGAAAAAAATGAAAGCCCCACTAACGCCCCACTGTTGCAGTCCAACGCCTCGCTAAAGTACCACCATGTAAAACATCTTACTATCTGAATTGTACAATTGTATATTATCCGGAAAAAAAAAATTAAAGCCCCACGTATGCCCCACTAACGCCCCACTGTTGCAGTCCAACGCCTCGCTAAAGTACCACCATGTAAAACATCTTACTATCTGAATTGTACAATTGTATAATATCCGGAAAAAAAAAATTAAAGCCCCACGTATGCCCCACTAACGCCCCACTGTTGCAGTCCAACGCCTCGCTAAAGTACCACCATGTAAAACATCTTACTATCTGAATTGTACAATTGTTTATTATCCGGAAAAAAATAAAAAATAAATAAAAATGAAAGCCCCACGTATGCCCCACTAACGCCCCACTGTTGCAGTCCAACGCCTCGCTAAAGTACCACCAGCGTACGCACACGGGCGAGCGGCCGTTCGCCTGTTCACACTGCGGGAAGCGATTCGCCGACAACAACCAGCGGCGGATACACGTGCGGTGAGTCTATTATACCTCAGTACTTCTAGCATGAACAACTTTCGTCTTCGAATCGTTTGCGTATTCGACAAAATTCGATACTCAACCTTCGAATTAAACGAACGTGACAAGTTTGATTGTCAGAATAAGTTTCGTGCAACCATTTCTCATACTAAGTTCACTTTACGACACGTTCACAAGGGCGCTGTTGTAGTTTTCGTACTAAATCTGTTGATGGCGATTCGAACTCGAAAGTTTTTCGTGCTAGCCGTACGGCTGATGACTGAGATACTGATACACTATTCGCGAGGTGGACAGACGACCGAATAATGGTAGCAGGAAGGCGCTGGATGCAGGCCTCTACCAACCGCTGTAGAAGTCATTGGGGGAGGCCTATGTTCAGCAGGGGACGTCCTTTGGCTGAGATGATGGTGATGACTATTCTCGAAGTTGGTCGAAGTTAGTCGAAGTAGGTAGTGAATTCTTATTTCATTTCGCTTCGGGCAACCTCACCTCGCATTGAAAAAGTTAAAAATAAAAAATTGCAAATAGGAACACTTGATTTCTTGGAATCCATGGGTGGCAAGATACTATGCATCGCTTCATGCAATTTTAATCACGATGGAGCTCTTCATGAGACAACAGCGTGCATCTTTTTTCAAAACCAACGAAATTTACAAAGTTTTTAACGGTCTTGGAGAAATCAATCGTTGCTAGAGAAAATTAAGAATAATACAAATAATTAACCTACATAGACTAAATATTTACAAATAAAAATATGTCCCAAATCGCTGTCCATACAACGCGACATGGTGCCCAGAATGCTGGCTGCATTTCCGCGCTGAATGGCCAAACTGATTCGTTGGCCAAGAAATGCGCCAGCTTTGCTATTTGCAAAAATATTAGATGCAAATGGAGGATGCGGCCTAAACTCCCCTAGCTGGCCAGATAGGTTGGGGACGCCAGTACGGCTAGCACGAAAAACTTTCGAGTTCGAATCGTTTGCGTATTCGAATCGCCATCAAAATATTTAGTACGAAAACTACAACAGCGCCCTTGTGAACGTGTCGTAAAGTGAACTTAGTATGAGAAATGGTTGCACGAAACTTATTTTGAGAATCAAAATTGTCACTTTATCGTTTAATTCGAAGGTTGTCTATCGAAATTTGTCGAATACGCCATATTTCACGACATCAACGAAAAGATCTGTTCCTTTTCTGCTTCTTCCGGAACCAAATAGATGTTTTTTTTATTTAAGTACATTTTTTTATACAGGACACATACCGGCGAGCGACCGTATTGCTGCGCGGCGTGTGGAAAGAGATTCAGCCAGAAACCAGCGCTAAACAGGCACTACCGGGTAAGTTATCAATTTAATTCACAAACGACCACCACAAGGTGGACCGACGACCTCAAAGGCAGGAAGAAGGCGCTGGACGCAGGTTACTACCAACCAGTCGATGCGGAAACTATTGGGGGAGGGTAAGTCAATAATTTAATTCACAAACGACCACCACAAGGTGGACCGACGACCTCAAAGGCAGGAAGAAGGCGCTGGACGCAGGTTACTACCAACCAGTCGATGCGGAAACTATTGGGGGAGGGTAAGTCAATAATTAAATTCACAAACGACCACCACAAGGTGGACCGACGACCTCAAAGGCAGGAAGAAGGCGCTGGACGCAGGCTGCTACTAACCGGTCATTATGGAAATGATTGGGCTTATGTTCAGCAGTGGACGTCCTGTGGCTGAAATGATAATGAATATATTGCCACCATAAGTTAAACCTTACTGACTTGTAATAAGATCGAAAACCAATGATTTTCAACATGTTTTACCTTCTTAGGCTGGGTTGCACCATTACTTTAACTTTGACAAACGTCAAAAATCTGTCAAACTCCATACAAAAAACACCGGTTATCGTTAAAGTTACGGTCAAAGTTAGGTGGTGCAACTCAGCATATAAAAGATTTGGTACTTAAGGCTGATTTACACGTATTAAGTAGTTAAGTATTTAACTAAATTTTAAGTGATCAAATTGCATCGTAACTAAATTTTTACTTTATTCCAAACGTCAAGCTCTTGTTTACTATGAAACTGCTTGTCAAAACGTGTCAAGTAACAAGCCCCGCCCACCAACTTGACAGAAAAATCAAGTTATAGATGACCCACGCTGAAATGTCCCACCAAACTCAATGACAGGGGGGCGCTACCATCGTTCAACTATATGGTTTCCAACATGGCAAAAATCTGAACCAGCGATCCGGTATTGACGGTGGCGCCCCACTGTCAATGTCATCGACAGGACAGTCCAGTATTTTGGAACTATAAAATTTAGTTACCTACTTATTAAATCAGCCATTATGAACTATACTCGAATAAGCACTTTGTTCACTGATTTTCCAACAACCCATATCACTAAAGATCATACATTGGCCACTTCATCTCCAGTAACTTTTAATTTTGATTCCAGGTGCACACAGGGGCGAAGCCCTACGACTGCCAGTTCTGCGCGAAGACCTTCAGCCAGTCCAACTCTCTGAAGCTCCACGTCAATACAGTACACTTAAAGATACCACGCGCTGCTAAGAAACAAACCGCGGCACCTGATGCTTAGGCAAGACTTGGATGGGTGTTCGTTCGTTTCAGCCGAAAGACGTCCACTGCTGGACAAAGGCCTCCCCTAAGGATTTCCACAGAGGCCGGTCCTCGCTCGCATCCAGGCACCTCCCTCGACCTTCACCAGATCGTCGGTCCACCTAGTGGGAGGCCTGCCCACGCTACGTCTCCCAGCTCGTGGTCGCCACTCAAGAACTTTCCTGCCCCAGCGGTCATCAGCTCTTCGAGCTATGTGCCCCGCCCACTGCCACTTGATTATAGCGATTCTGCGAGCTATGTCAGTCACTCTGGTTCTTCTACGGATCTCCTCATTTCTGATTCGATCACGCACATTGGATGGGTGATACACTACTTCTACGTCAATACTGTACACTTGAAGATACCACGCGCTGCTAAGAAACAACCCACGGCACCTGATGCTTAAGACCGGAGTTGGATGGGTGACCCTACTTCTTGTAGTCAAACCTTCATCATAATTTCATCCACAGGACGTCCACTGCAGTACGGCTAGCATGAAACACTTTCGAGTTCGAATCGTTTACGTATTCGAATCGCCATCAAAAGATTTAGTACGAAAACTACAACAGCGCCCTTGTGAACGTGTCGTAAAGTGAACTTAGTATGAGAAATGGTTGCACGAAACTTATTTGAGAATCAATTTTGTTGAATACGCAAACGATTCGGAGACGAAAGTTTTTCATGCTAGATGTATTGAACATAGGCCTCCCCCAATGATATCCACATCGCCCGGTTGGTAGCGACCTGCATCCAGCGCCTTCTTGCTACCATTACGAGGCCGTCTGTCCATCTTGTACGTGGCCTCCACCTCCAGAACCTTGCTGCCCCATCGGCCGTCAGTTCTGCGTGCTATGTGCCTTGCCCATTGCCACTTCAACTTGCTAGTCCATCGGGCGGGGTATAGCAGCAACAACTGACCTTATGGTCATGGTCAAAGAAAGTAATATAATATAATATTGTACGCCCAATCGGCAGGTTATAGCGGTTGTATGTAAACATTTAAGATCTGTGTTATTGTATTACCTATAACTAACACAATAAATGATTATTTGATTGATTGATTGATTGTTCTGGTTAAAAATTTGATGAGTGATGACTGATCAAACGCGTGTATCGGTCGAAGAAATGACATGTTACATGATTTAAGGTCTTAAATAGTGATTTATTATATTTATTATAGTCATTTAAAGTGGACCCTTTTCAAAAATCTATTGGGTGCAATATTTAATGTATTTGCATTTTTATTATAAATTAATATAATTTATAAAATGTATTTATAAGTAATAATGAAAATTGGATATTTGAATTTTTATGGTATGGAAAATAAATTGTATTTAATATTTAATAGTGTATTTTATCTACTTCTACAAAATGGGAGCTTTTTAGGGATGAAATAAAACAATAATTTCAACAGAGATAATTTTTATTACAATGTAAGTATAACCAGGCGCAAACATCAACATGGTATAAGCTTGCGGTCGACGGGTTAAGAGTCATATACAGGGTGTCCCAAAATCGATGGTTTTATTTTATTTTTCTTTATTTTATAGAAACCATAGTGAGGGTCTATCGATAGAAGGTTATCCATTGTTTTGGGACACCCTGTATAATTTATACATACTTTTAAAATTACATTAAACCGAAGTAGATATCAAATTAAAATAATATGTTGTCAAGATTTTTAAACAATTTATAATCATATAAGAATAATGTAGAATATACCGAATAGTTCCAAAATAGATTTTTGCTGAAGTTAAAATATTATACTTTTTTTGTGAAAAAGAAATGCATATAAAATAATATTTCAATATCGTAGCGTGCGCAAGCGAAAACATGAACACAGACTTATATACGTTATTATTTTAATATACACACTAAAATATAGCTATCACGGTACAGTCAACGTCAAATTTATATAAACATCGGAATTTATATAAAATTGGAAAATTTCAAAAATATTTTTGCCACGATGGACGGGACTTTCTTTTTCACGTTTTCACCACTGCACAGTAATGTAGACATGATCTACAGTTTGGTCTTTAATTAATTTTATATTATCGTTTTATCGAGCAACTTTATCGATTTTAAACGATAATCCCATGCATTTGTCGTCTACAATCAACGACAAGATCCTACGCGCATTCTAGACCGGTAGAATCTTCGCTCCGTTGCGAAGCGTCACACGTAAGCCAAAACCAGGAGCGAAGCAATAATATTATGTAGAACCTAGAGTTCATTTTTTATGACAAAAAATCCTTTAGAAATTACAATTCATCATTTTAACCAAGAACAACCCAAAATACTTCTTTTTTCAGGAACAGAAAGTAGTTCATGTAGTTTTTGGATTATTTTGAGTTGCGCCACTTTTGTCTAAAAGTGCGATATATGTAATGACGTTGACTGTACGCGAGAATTGTTCGTTTGATACTACAATATTTAGCGATTTACAATAGTTCGAATTCACAACCCTCAAAAGGCAAAGGCTGTATATCTAAAACATCGATATTTTATAAGTGGCGCCACTCGGTAAGTATCGATAGTTGTACATCTAGCACATAGCCGACGCAATTGCGATGCGATGTGTTGAGTTACCTACCATGCGATCGTATCGTAGCATCTTTAGTTAATTCTATGGATGGATCGAATGATGGCTGGATAAATTATCGACAATTCAAACTCTACAGTTACTTCTCTAGCATTAGTGTGACCATCATAATGAATTCGATGTCGTTATATCGATGCTACTCATAACTTCTATAATGGTCTCGATAGATCCGTTAGACTAGGCGCAGACCATCGATTTTTAGTTGGCCAATAGTTGTGCCCGATTTTAAATTGTATGAAGAATCGGCCAAATCGAATCGGTGAAATGTGCGCACTTCCATAAATGCCCATACTGATCAACTGCCCGACTAAACTATCAGCCGATGAAAAATCAATGGTCTACTCTATCACTAAAACACTCACAGGTGTGAGAGATAAAATATTTACTTACACTCGAAAGTTAGCAATAATTTCACATTTAGTTTTAACGATAAATTTTCTAAACAACTATACAACATCCAACATCAACATCAACACACCTAGACCATTTTTAATACAATAATTTTGTAATTGACGTTACTTTATTAATTGCAAGTGCTTGTAACACATAATAATATGTAAAGCCCGGTCTGTGAGCACGTAGAATTTTGTCCAATGACACCAAGCTACATACTTATCGCTCGCGCGTAATTATATTGCTGTCGCAACTGTGCGACGGGCGCCCGCAGTGACAAAATTCTACGTGCTCGCAGACCAGACTATATCTATAATAGATACAGTCAGCGTCAAATAGTTCTAGACACTCAAAGTGGCCAATTTGACAAGACAACCTTATTGCAATTGTAACAAAAAAAATGAAGTATGATGTTTATATCCGTTGTCTAGTACCCATATTACAAGCTTTGCTTAGTTAGGGACTAGAAGCGTAGTGTAAAATGTCCAAGGATATTTATTTATTATTATTATAACAGACGTGTTGCGGAAGTTTTGGCTACTTTGGGTGTTGCGAACTTTTTGGCTACTTTAGGTGTCAAGAACTATTTGACGCTGACTGTGTACAGTCAAATTGCACTGATTAATACTAAACTGGTTAACAAAACAATTGGGGTACGTTTAGGCTAAATTTAGAACAATAGATTTTAATTAAGTACTTCAAAAAATAGGCCGAAGATTATAATTGAATTTAGCAAAATACGGATATGATACTACTTGGTCTGCGATCCCTTTTCACCATTTTTGACACCCTGCCTTGTTTTTCACAGTTACAAAGTCGATCGACGGTTAATTAATTGACAGTTCAGTTTGTGTTGGTGGCGCTAGTGTCTGCACAATATTTGACGTCCGCTGTCAATTTTTAGGCGGAAGTATTGTTCATTTTTTCACTCGTCACAAATACATTTTCGGGTTATACATATTTATTTTGCAACTTTCATGAGTCTGAATGAATTTAACAATGATAAAACCTTGTAGAAGACTATTTTAATTTTTTTTTTTTGCAATGCGGCTGTTCAAAAAAGCGTTTACCCAATAAAAAAGTCAAGAGTCTACAAGATAAATAGTGGTACTTTACAAAACATTTCATTTTAATAATGTTCCCCAAAAATGAACCAATTTAATGATCTAAAACCCCGTCGATCGACACGCAACGTGTTATTATTACAGAATCTAAATTCCCGTTTTGTCGTCCATTAATAAGGCCTCTCCATATCACAAAAATTCATGTGAAATCTCTACATCTTTAAAAATCACTAGACAGTTTCCTAATATATGAGTTGAGCCTTAGGACACAGCAAATTTTAATTTTTAATTAATTTTGGACCAGATACTAAGGTTCGAAATATGGTGGGAAATAATTATATTCCCTGCCTTTAAAAGGGTAAAACTTTAATGTGTTGGTCGTGCTTTAACAAACTACCTACATACTTTCTTAACATCCTACGTTTCTTATAACCACATAATATTTCGTAAAACATATAACATCGAATACGTTGAAAGCACACCAAAAAGTGATACAGCGTTAGTGCATTTATATATTTTATATTAATAATTAACTTCGTGATATTATTGTACAAAGATTCCTCCAATAGAGGCAATGACACCATAACTATATGGTCCAACAGACTTTCCCATAAAAACCATAATATTACAAAAGAGACGTTTAGTTTTTCTGGAATATGAAAAAAATAATAAGAATATCACTTTATTTTAATTTAATTAGTTTGGATATTTTTTTCAAGTTAGTTAAGAATCTTCTTAAGAAATCTTTTTTCAAAATGCATATTATATTTTATTGTTAGAAAAATGTCAATAAAAATGAATTCAGTTACTTTGACTGCAAAAGAGAGAGAACACTGAAAGTAAATGGTTGTGGTGTCATCATACCCTTTTGCGGAAGTATTTTACACTAGATTCTATATTATACATATACAGTGTCGATTCCGTAGGGACAAAATAGTCAAAAAACATAGATGTCACTAGTAACACAGTTTGCGCCAAACTGATAGTCAAAAATATCAAATTGAATAAAGAAATAATAAAACATAAAAATAATAAAAGCTAGAGCTATGACACATAATGTATACAGAATTATAAAATATTTGTATACATTCAACGGGTTTTTTACCGGTATACTTAGCAACAAAAAATATAAATGCATAAGTTTAATATTTTTAAAATGATTATTTGTATTCGCAACTATATCATCTCTGCATAAAATATATAGATTTATATAAGAAAAAAATGCTGCCATAGTTCATTAAAAATATTTTTTCTTTACTACATAATATATTTTACTACTAATAGATTTTATATATTTATTAGTGTGCATTGCAAGCAATCTTAAAACCATCATTAACTTTGTTATTATTTTATTATACGACAATACATACTATAACTGAGTTGACACTATATTTCATTAATAATTGTCAATGACTGTGACATTACTTTTAGTCAGCAGACCAAAATGACGTCATGGGTTTGAATTGACATTTAAAATATAAGGAAATGTATCATAAAAAGTTCGTGTCAATATAATTTGAGTGTCAACAACTCTACAAAGAAGGCAACATTCGATTATACTTTGATTGGTTAAAATCTGCGCATACTTACGTAAATATATAATTAAAAATTGCAATAACAAGCACAGCTGTTTAAAATCTTTTTCGTGTAAATATATTTTGTATAATGTTCATAATTATATTTTATTTTCTTCTTATAAGATAGGACGAATTCCAAGTTCTGCTAAATGTATAATACAGGATGTAAGAGATGGTATTTATTTTATTGTAGAAATAGTTAACTCAAAATTGCGCCTTGAGCAAAAAATGGAACTGTAATGTTATCTGTCTCTATTTTATTGTCATTCAAAATATTAAATATCTGTGGTATATTCCGAGAAAAAAAATGCGCGTTTTGTAAATTTTCTGTTTTAAAACTTAACATCCTATACAATACATATTTAATCAAGGTCATAAATCAATCTCTAATGGTTTAAAATCTTATATAAAAAACATTATCTTGCAAATAAACATCTAATATAATATAGATAGAAATAAATTGAAATGTTAAACATATAAGGGAAGGCACTGATGCTGATATATAACATATTATTGACATAATATTATAGACATCTCAGAACATCTATGGCACGAATAAAACTACGTATAATAAAACAACTTGTAAATATGCCACGCGATTATAGCTCTTATTACAATTGACTCAAAACTACAACTAAATATAATTAGGGTTAACTCTCCACTTACTGCAGGTCACCTGGAAAATAAAGTATACATCGTAGAACGAATTTACTTTCATCCGCCAGCTATAATAGCCAGGATCTACGGCTTGGCCTCCAATAAAAACTCAACCAGTGAAAGCTAAGTTGGTCCCCCAAAAAGTTAAAACTATTATTGTTTTCGCAATAAAATGAATAAGAACATAGCGTCGAAGACAGTGAAAATCTGCGTAACTAGCATTGGTAGACAATACCGCAGTGCAGATAGAAGGTGCTACAACTATTTCAACACCTGTTAAAATGGTGACTACCAATCAGAATCTTACGTGCAATGCCCGCTAAATCTAAACTGAGCCAGTTACGCGGTTATTCAATGCTAGTTATGCCGATTTGCACTAAGCAATCCACACCTATGTGCCTTCCCACCAAACTCTATGACGAGATGCCCTAAGCAAGTGGTTCCCAAAGTTGTCTGGGCTACGACTCATCTAATACAAGTTCCCAAACTCGGGACCCACCAGGAAATTTCGCCCGCTGCCCAGCGGATCGGTAAGGTGGTGTGTCGTTCTATAGACAGGGCCCGCTCAATGTGTAAGTAAACCCATAGTTTGGGAAACTAAGCCCTAAGCAATCGTGTAATTTGCACTGTCCTCGACCATAGGAGGAGTTCGAAGTTAAGGAAAGACAGACTAGTAACTACTGGTAGAAATATACAAAAGGGTACTCACATCATTTCATGGCCATGGAGTCGTAGATGTTGAAGTCATCGAAGCCTTCAGCATCGAACGCTCGCATCTGCTCGAACAACTCGCTGTCCATGAAAGTGGACTCGGTGGGAGCAGGAGTGGCCGCGCTGAAGCAGCTGTGGTCCAGTGTTTGTGGTACGAGTGGAGTGGTTGTGGTGTATTTGTGATGGGGGTGTTTTAAAGTGTTTTTTGTGCAAGTAGTTTTAATTTAAATGTTTGTGGTGTGAGTGAAATAGTGGTGTTTATCGTTCAAGCGGAGTGAAGTGTGGTTCAAGTGGAGTGGAGTGAAGTGGTTGTGGTGTAAGTGGAGTGAAGTGAAGTTTTTGAAGTATTTGTGGTGCAAGTGTTTTGGAGTGGTGTTTTCGTGATTCAGGTGTTATGGAGTTGAGAGTTTATGGTAAAAATGTTATAGTGCAAAGCGTTGTGATAACATATTTTCGATTGTTTTTTGCGGTTTTGTAATATGCGAGAGGTTTGCGTTTTATGTGTGTATTGCAAAATTATTAATTATATGGGTGATATTTTTATATGTATTTCGTTGTGTGTTTGTGTGTGTAGAACCGTCGTCGAAGAGTCACAGGATCGGGAAAGAAAGAAAATGCAACACATTAGTGGTACGGTCGTGAGACAGAAACATTCCTACGTCCTCTCGCCAAAATGTCAGCACAGACAATGCTAGCTCAATTACAAAGCGAATTTAAACTTTACATTACAACTTAAATATAAAAAATACTACAAAAATCTGAAACGACCGTCTGTGTTGCATTTTCGCGATAGGTTTGTGTTGTTGGAAAAAATGTCTTGTGGTAAATTAATAAAAATAATTTCCATAAATAAAATAACTGCTGCGGAAAAATAACGCGAAGCGGTGGTATACAAAATGTCAAATTTACTGCCAACAGTCGCTGTATAGTCAGTATCAAATAGTTCGTGTCACCCAAAGTAGACAAAAAGTTCGAAACACGTCTTTGTTACATTGGAATAAAGTTGTGTTGTATACTTTTTGACCACTTTGGGTGGTGCGTATTTGAAGCTGATTGTACGCAAGCATTTATTACTTTATTTATTTTATTTTACTTTAATTCCTTGGAATAAGTTTCATAATTTATTGAGGAATTTGTTTGAAGTTGACGAGCTGGCTGTTGTCAGACACCCACCGCTTCGCTACTTGCATTTACTTACATTTTTTCCAACGTAACAATAAAAAGATACAATTTTGAAATCTCACATATAATTGTATACAAATACATTGAAAACATACATACATCCAACATTGTCATGTATAGTCAAAGATCAGTTATGTAAAAACATCGATCACCTTGTATCTGAATTATCTGAAAACTAGTCTATTGATAACATTACAAATTGAATCTTTAAACAGTTATTTCAAGACACATTTTGCAACTACAACACCGATCTACGCGGAGTGATAATTCAATAATTTATAAAACAGTTGTAGATTTCGTAACAGCATTTTAATCACAATATTCGTTGCCTTTGCGTACATTTTAAAAAGCTGGACAAAGACACTAGCCACATATTTGACAACAGGTTTCTCACGTTTGACATCTGTCTTTTTGACAGATGTCAGTTTAACAGCTGTCAAACGAGTATTAAAATATCAGATACAAGGCTCTAACAAATCCGTAAGCGACCGCGAGTGAGGATTCAAATCCCACGAGATGACGTCTTACGCTAAAAATATTAACTAGTCAAAACTCCCAAGAGAAGTTGACAAAAAAGTTGTAGCAAAAAAAAGCCTTGATTCTGAGTTTTAGGCCAGCATCATTATTAGGCATCGCGAATACAGCCGACTGTCTCCGATGCGCGACTCTTGAAGACGGGCAGTCATTAACGTATAATAAGAGTGTCAACATGTCATAACAGCAAGAGGCGCGAGTCGGAGACTGTCCTCGACAGTCGCTGATCGTCGCTTACGACTATCGCAAGCAGTCGCAGACATAATATCGTTCGACTGTGAGCTCTCCAAGTCCCAGAACAGACGGAGAAACGCAACTGCAACGAAACTGCAACTGCTAGTTACTTTTGAGTTGCATCTAAGTTTCTGCCATAGCGTCCGTTGAGAGACCACACATGACGCGACCAGCTTGAAACTTACAGTTTCAGTTTCATTCTTCAGAATCATCAGAAAGTTGCAGTTTCGTTGCAGTTGCGTTTCACCTTCTGTTCTGGGCCTAAGGGACAAGACTTTTTGTCAATTTCTATTGGGATTATACTTATAATAGTCACATCCATTATTATATAAATTCGTTAGCCAATAACTATACAACTAGGTCTAAATGCGTAAACTTTGACAATTGTAATTGACCAATAAAATATGTCCAACAATTGAATGATCAAGTACTTGTATACTAACACAGCTAAGGCCGATGCCACACTGCCTAGAGCAGGGCATCTAGACAACGCTAGATTCGTTTTCGCTTCGCTGATTTATTACGAAACACTGAGGGGAGCGATTCTCTTGTGACACAAACATTAGATTAATCGTGATTAACATCTTGACAGATTGACATCCGTCATTTATAGCTCGATTTCTAGTATACAGGGTGGAAACGATAAGTGATCTCATTCGATTATTTCTAAACTATACAAGATATTGAAAAACTGGTTACAGATCCTGAAAGTGCTTCACGAGCTCTTTCAAACGGTACCAATAATAGGTTACAGAATAAACTGGAACTATCCGAAAATTCAATGTTTCCAGCTTCCATACTAAATGTATGCCAACCACACAATATTAGAAGTGTTATTTATTTTTTGTTAAATAATAAACTTAAAAAGTCAGTTAAATAAACTCGGAACTTGCATCTTATTTAAAATTATTTGTGGATAAGATTAGTTTTAGGCTTTACTTGCTATAATATTATCAAGAGATGAGTGCCATGACTGTGATAGTACTAAATGTATGGAAGATGGAAACACTGCATTTTTGGATAGATCCAATTTATTCTGTAAGCTATTATTGATACCGTTGGATAGAGCTCGTGAAGCACTTTTAGGATCAGTAACTTATGTTGTACGCTTTGGAGCTCATTATTATTATTGTTTTATTTTATTTTTTATTTTTTTTATTTTTTTCGTTCTATTGATTAGTTTTATAACACAGCATGCCCATACGCCCAAGGCGTCCACTGAAAATCAGTGTCCAGCCATGCATTTAGCTGGCTGGATATACTGAGTGGGCGTCCTTTTTGGCACATCGCCTCTATAGACATTTATAAGTATTATTATTGTTATTGTAATTTTTTTATTTTTATTTCCATATTAATGTCCTGATTTATTGTTTCTTTTTGTGTGCCAAATAAATCATTCTTTCTAACTAGTCATGCGATATCTTGTGTAGTTTTTAATATTATGTAACTTTACCAAATGTATGGAAGCTGAAAACATTGAATTTTCGGGTAGTTCCAGTTTATTCTGTAACCTATTATTGATACCGTTTAAAAGAGCTCATCAAGCACTTTCAGGATCAGTAACCAGTTTTTCAATATCTTGTATAGTTTAGAAATAATCGAGTGAGATCACTTATCGTTTCCACCCTGTATAGATGACCCACGCTGAACTGTCCCACCAAACTCAATGACAGGGGGCGCTACCATCGTTCAACTATATAGTATCCAACACGGCAAAAATCGAAACCAGCGATCCGGTATTGACGGTGGCGCCCCACTGTTAATGTCATGGATAGGACAGTTCAGTATTTTGGAACTATAAAACCATCAGAACAGTATCGATTCCTATTTCAAATAAATACGAAGATAAATTAAGTACTAAGTTACAAGTTAAGTATCCAGTATTTTACCTTAATCTTACTAAGAAATTCGGATGGATGGATTTTCTTCGAATATTCAAATGATCAGAAGCTATTGGGACTAATCCAACCTCTTTACAATGACATATTTCACAAGAAAATCGGTCCCCTATAACGTATGGCTAGCGTGTCAATGAGTCAGTTTTACCATTGCTTCGGTAACGGAGGCTAGGCCACACTACTAGGTTTGGTGTTCCGTTGAATATTGAGCGTATACTCATATAATAACAATATAGTAAAGTAGATTCACACTTTGGATAAGCTCTTGGCTATGTGGCATGGACTTAAGACTTACGCCCGTATTCACAAACGATGCTTGCTTAAGTAAAGTAGCAAATCGAACGCACAGCGTTGATCAAAGCTCTGTGATTGGTTCGTGTCACCCTGTGCGTCCACGCACACTGTGAGACCTCATAGTAACGTTGGTGAATACGGGCGTTATCTTAACCAATTTTCAACCATCTGACAGTTTTTCATCTGTTAAACATCAGATATTATAACAGATAAAGCAGTTTTAAAATTATGCCTACACTAAGATTATAATATTTAATGGAAACAATTATTCACGTAATTATATTTTTGTGCAATTATATGTATAGCTAGAGAATATATAAATTTAATTAAAAATAATAATAAATTGTCATGATCAAGCTGTACTTAGTGTTTAAAATAATTAGCACCGAATTTACAAAAGAACAAACGAAAATTTTCTCATAAACGTATTTTGATAAACCAAAATGCGCATGAAAAAAAATCGTATTGTCAGAATCAACGTTTGCGACGGAAACTTAAAACTAATATTACCTTAATCGCAAAACTACGCCAAAATATCTTGTTTTTTTTTATCTCCCTACTTTTTTTCGCACACAGAAAAAAGAGATGTCTTATTATTCCTCATTATTAATAATTGTAACATTAACATTTAATATATCTAAATATAATTAAAATATAAGAGAAATGCGTTTATGTGGACCCGAAAATTACAAAAGAAACTTCGTTTTGTTTTCAACAATTGTAAAACAACGAAGAATTAAGTATATGTGCTCATAAAGGAGTTTATATAAAATAATTATAGAAGGACGGTTGTTCGATGATGGATTTTATTCTAAATTGATTATAATTAATAAGTAGAACCTTACTTTGGCATTTTCTAGCCCGAATGAGACCTAATTATAATAGTTTTGCAATGCTGTCACAATTTTTTAAAATATTACATTTTTAAAAGATTGCCGGCTAGATATATTTTTGATTCACCTATGCGAACTTTGTTCATTCTTTTTTCCACATCATTTTTTTTTTCATTTATTTTATGGCTAACACTAATTAAGTATTCATGACAGCATTACAAAACTTTTTTTCAACTTTAGCATTCAACCGACAATCAACCAATTATATTTAACCACTTATGTTCCGATTAAACCCTTTTCTATCCATTATTAACGTCAAACGTGAACAAATGCAATTCCATGATTAATTTTCGTCATAAATGCATTTACTATAAATGAAATATAATTTCCTTTCAACATTTCCCTATCTATCTAACATTCGCCGATTCCTATATAACAATCCAATACTGATTATAATATAATTTCATAACAAGCTAGTAAATAATTATAAAACATATACATATTAATAAACCACTCCACCGCAATAATAGAATAATTATAATAATGGATATTGTTTTATTTCGGTCGAGAATACAACGTGACTTGTTAAATACCAGTGGTATAGGGTGTTTCGTCTTCATTATTAACGCACGTATTCACAAACGATGCGTGCTTAAGTGAAGCAGCAAATTGAACGCGCAGCGTTGAATAGAGCTCTGTGATTGGTTCGTGTATCACCCTGTGCGTCCACGCGCACTGTGAGACCTCATAGTGATGTTTGTAAATACGGGCGTAAGTCATTTAGTCTCTACTACTCAAGGCATGACTTTAATTTACCAGAGGCAAAAGATGATTTGCCCTAAGCTGCAGCGCTTCATAATAGGTTCCATTTTTTTTTTAATTTAAAACCACAACAACCATTCAACGAGTCATGCTGTACAAAGATATTAACTTTCAATGTAATTCGATGTGAAAATATTTTTTAATTTTGTCTAGCTACTTGTCCCATAGTACCCTTCTCAGTCGATTTATTGGTCATTTTCTTCTATTTCTTTTCAGTCGTTGTTTTTTATTTAAACCTGTACGTTTTGTAAATTAAATTCGTATACACCCTGAAGGCTTCATTCATTTTCGCACAAGATGGAATTTTAAACTAAATATAGTTATTTTTTCCTAAGTCTATGCTTTTTTTGAATCAAAAACATTTAGATGTTGAACTTAAGTACCCTTAAAATAAGTTTCAAATTGATTAGAATTCTTTTGTTCATTAACGTGTTAAATATTGTTCCTACCTACTTCTGTCAACACCTACCTACATACGCTGTATACCAAACATTATTTTCCACATTTATCTATGTTTTACAAATAAATGATTTGATTTGATTTGAGACCAATTTCAATCACTAGGTTCACAATATTCGTAAGCTGAAGTGATTTCACAAGATTGCTTTTTTATCTGTGGTAATACTGACATTTTGTAAAAAAAAGCCTCCAATTTCTTTGTATAATACTAGTATTTTTTTATATTGAGCGCCTGATTTTTATAAATTTAAAACTTACATTAATTTTAGTATAATTAATACTGTTCCAATATTCCAGATCACAGTACAGGACGAATGTATGGGGCGGTTTTTACTATGTTTTTTTTTGTTCTGATGGTATAATTGACGTATAATTATATTAATAGTCGTGTATATTTAGATATATATTTTTTTACTACATTTTATGAGCAGCCGAAAAATATAGAAAATTTTAGATTAATTTTTTCCATTGTAACTAGTGATATAATTTTTAACATATTTTTTAGTGTCCGAAACCCAACTTTAGTATACGAGAAAAAATATACCAATAGAATTAAATTCTTCTAATCATTAGTTTAAGACCTAGTTTTAGTATTTACTTAAACTTTTTGATATGAAAATGGGTGTATATAAACCCTCATTCGTCCTACAGATATATAATTTTGTATATCCAATATTTTGGACATTTAAATGCAATAAATAATACTTAGTACATAATTTTAATACTCCATAACATGTACCACGTTTTTTTGAGAGCAAATTTTTAATATAGCGTGAATATAGTATACAGAAATATGCATATAATAAGAGTATAATTATAAAATATACAATATAAACTTACGAATTATAAAATATATATGATAAAAACATGTGCCTTGTGTAACGATTTATATTAAAATACAGCATGTAAAAACCATCCAATCAAAAAATGGTAACATATTGCTTGAATAATTTGAGCAATATAATCACCCTTTTTTGATTAGATATGATTTTTATACACTCTGTATATAAAATTACGTATTATCCGTGGTACTACGACATCGATCAATAACCCTAATTATTTTTAATCTACCGTCAAATAGCATAAAAGCCCAGGGGCACGGAAAACAGTACTTTGGCCGAGGGTTCGCTTACACGTGCAATCAACACAGGAATGTCCACTTTTGGCAAATTGAACTTTAATACAACGGGATACGGTTCAATATTTGACAAGTATACATGCCAGTGTTGATCACTGAACACAAGGGGCTAGAAGCTTGTATTGGTTTAATATTTAAGTGCGAAAATTGACATGAATATTATTATTCTGTCGATTTAAAACGTATACGGGCACAACTCAAAAAGATCTGAAATCAAGCTATGGTCCAACAGTGGGATGAATATAGCCTAGTTACTAGGCTCAAAAAGTCACTTTTTGAGTGACTGTTGGTCAATTCAACTAGGCCCTAATTGATTTGATTTGTATTGAATACGTGTCGAAGCACTCCTTCATTGTTCGTTAATCGTTTTTTATTCGAATTTCACAGAATGCAAGTTATGCATTTTTCCAACACGACGACAGAATGATAAATTTATAATAGATTTTTTACCAATCACATTTATAAGCAAGATTTAGGTGACCAATTAGACCTTATTAACATAATAATATAGCGTTTTATAGCTTCTAGCCCCCGCTCTTAGGCCTCAGCCTCGAACTTAGCGGGCAGCGGCGCGGGAGCGGCGGCGGGGCGGGAGCGGCAGGATCTTATGCGTAAAATCAAATAGACCGGTTCTCGAAAACAGCGGCGCGGCAGCGGGGCGGCAGCGGGCAACGAGCGGGCAGCGGCGAGGGAGCGGGCAACGAGCGGGCAGCGCACTCCTTCTTTTGCCCACAATAAATCGAGCGTAAGGAATAAATTTGAATCGAAATAAAATTGTCGCCGTTGTTCAGACATTTCGTTCGCGAATAAAAACAAATATCTCGACAACACAACCCCGAACACAACACTTCGCCGCTAAAGCGCCGCGCGAGCTGCCCGCTTGTTTCGAGAACGGGTCTGCGTTACCCGCCCCGCTCCCGCGCCGCCGCCGCCGCCGCCCCGCTGCCCGCTAAGTTCGAGGCTGAGGCCTTACTCTAACATAACAGGGCAAAAGTCAACATATCTGTGTATATCGTTACACTAATCTTCTTACAACTGCAGAATGGTCGGTCCACAACTAGAAAAGAAGTATACCAATATATATTTCGATATACACTTAACAAATTGTATTAACCTTGTAGATAATGTCTTTAATCGTTTGATTTTATGAAACGTTTGCTTCGAGCCAAGTACAGTGTTATTTTGTTAAAGCTTGGCTTTAATTGTGATCGACAAATTGGGTAGTTAAAAGTTGAAACACTTCAAACGTACATAACTGAGCGGAGACGCAACAAAAAAATCCATTTTTACTACTCAAAAAAGTACGTTAATTGATTGGTGGTGTAACCAATTACATTTTATTATATCCGACTGAATATAATAGCGTTGTAACTCAATACGAAAGTTTTGTTTGTTCCTCAAAAAAGTCACTTTTTGAGTTACACCACTATTGTATTAACAGTGCGATGTCAAAGCATACATTGGCAAGAGGCAAAAAACTTCTTTCATGTCAATATGTTGAAAAAATTCAGATAAATTATGTCATTTTAATTTAAAAAATCTATAAAAAACTTACCCTAAAAGTTTATAAAACGCAAACTATAAATATATTCAATAGAAGGAAGCTCTTAATTTTAAAGGCACTTTAGAATTTTGTGTATGAAAAAAATAATATAAAAAACTCAGGATGTGACTATTTTAAACTTAAAATAAATAAACTAGATTTAAATTAGGAATAAGCCTTGTCTGGACGCGGGGCGTTAGAAATCTATCATGTACCTAGTGAAGGAAAGAAAAAAGGTAAAATAATATAAAATGTTGCATTTGAGGAAATAATAAACAAGCGTGCGAAATGTGCTAGAAATGAACATAGGATTTTTTTTATACTTTGCTATAAACAACGCATCATAGGTCGCGCGAAGAAAGTTGAGGCGAATACGATACAACAATATAAATATTACACATTCAAATATCGAATAGTGCTACCTCGCGCTCTTTCTAAATATATCGGATGTGTGCAAGCGAGACACAAAGCGCTTGTCAGTCAGAAACAAATCATTGCTAGTGTTGATTGCCTCAACTCTCGGTGCGCGAACTATAACTGTACTTTTTAGTTTTAGAATCGTGCCATCAAATATGGATGACCTAAACTGAACTGTCCCACCAAATTCATTGGCAGGGGGACGCCACCATCGTTCAACTGTATATAGTTTCCAACAGGGCAAAAATCGGAACCAGCGATCCGGTATTGACGGTGGCGCCTCGCTGTCAATGTCACGGGTAGGACAGTTTAGTATATGGGGTCGATATTTTCTACAAATGACATTAAATTTTGTCATAGTATTGTACAGTCTGGTCTGCGAGCACGTAGAATTTTGTCCAATGACCCCAAGCTACCCATCCTTATCGCTCGCGCGTAATTATGTTGCTGTCGCGCTCGCACACTCACTGCGGGCGCCCGTCGCACAGTCGCGACAGCAATATAATTACGCGCGAGCGATAAGGATGGGTAGCTTGGGGTCATTGGACGAAATTCTACATGCTCAGCGACCGGACTATATGCTTTGTGCTCAATGGACGGCTTACCTGTTGCTTCCCATAGATAAAGTCCCTGAGTCTCCCCTGAGATAGTTTAGTGACCGTTTTCCTCAATCTTCCTCAAGTTACCATTTTTTTTTCTTAAAAGTCCCTCCTCCTACAGACTATTTTGTGACTTGTAAAGTCCGGTCGCCGAGCACGTAGAAGCTCGCACACTCACTGCTGCCGCTCGTCGCACAGTCGATAGCAATATAATTAGCGCTCCTGCGCCGCCAGCGAAATTATGCTTTGATGGCGCGGTGCAGCGGTGGCGGCGCGACCACGGACTTTACGCGGCGCGTATGAACAGTGCAAAGTCGTGGCGTCGTGTGCAGGAGCGCTTACGCGCGATAAGGATGGGTAGCTTGGGGTCATTGGACGAAATTCTACGTGCTTGACGACCGGACTTTAGATATAATAACTTTCTATCTATGTATGTTACCTGCTGTGCGCTGGTGTGTGTCGGTGCGAGTCGGGCGAGTGCGCGTAGCTGGCCATCGAGGACATGTAGGGCGGCAGCGTCGTCACCAGCACTGGCTTCACGTAGCCGTTCGCTGCTGCCCGATGGACGGCCGACCGTGCCTGCTGTGCTCTCTAAACGTTTTACCTTTAGACTGCCTGCCCCAGTGTTTGATGAACAGATGCCCTAAGACTCCCTAAGATAGTTTCGTGGTTTTTTCCCCTTTTTCATCACCATCATCATTTGAGCCACAGGACGTCCACTGCTGAACATAGGCCTCCCCCAATGACTTCCACATCGCACGGTTGGAAGCGGTCTCCATCCAGCGCCTTCCTGCTACCTTCATGGGGTCGTCGGTCCACCTTGTGGGTGGACGTCACACGCTGCGCACTCCAGAACCTTGCTGCCCCATCAGCCGTCAGTTCTGCGTACTATGTGCCCTTCTTGCTTGGTGATTGTTTTGCGATTCTCCCCTATGGACTGTGCTCTGCGCTCGATAGACGGCTTAACCTGTACCTCTAGTAGGAAAAACTTTCGAGTTCGTTTCGTTGCGTATTCAAAGTGTCACCGAAAAATTTTGTATGAAAAATTAAACAGCGCCCCCTAGGGCGGCTATAATATAGGGGGCGCTGTTTAATTTTTCATACAAAATTTTTCGATGACACTTTGAATACGCAACGAAACGAACTCGAAAGTTTTTCCTACTAGAGGTACTGAGCCCTGAGATAGCTTCGTACCTTTTTCTCTTGCTTCTTCACTAGCATTTGTTTTTCTCCTACAGACTATGCCCGATGGACGCTATTGTGACCTGTTTAGAGAAACAAACACTTTTTTCTATGTATAACCTGATCGAGTTAAGTGCACACCTCACTGGAATGCGACTCTCCCTCGTACGCTCCGTCCGTATCAGAGCGTTGTGACGTCACAGCTGCCAGGTGCGCAGTGTATCTATGTATGTTACCTGCTGTGCGCGGGCGTGTGTCGGTGCGAGTCGGGCGAGTGCGCGTAGCTGGCCATGGAAGACATGTAGGGCGGTAGTGTTGTCACCAGCACTGGCTTCACGTAGCCGTTCGCTGCTACTCGATGGACGGCCGAAAGTGTCTGCTGTGCTCTCTGGGAGTGCGACTTTCAGACTGCTTGATGGACAGATTTCTTGAGACTGACAGCTTCGTTGCCTTTTGCTGCTTGCTATATCCGCCTCTTATGGAAAGCCTACGGAGTCTACCCGATGAGCAGCTTACCTGCTGTGTCGTATAGAAACTCGCTGAGATAGCTTCGCGATTTTATTCCTCTTGCTTTTTCTTCTCTAGCATGTTTCTCCCCCTAAAGACTATGTTGGATGGACACTATGATAACGTTAAGAGTGGCGCACACCGTTGATTTTTCGTCGGCCGATAGTTTAGTCGGGCAGTTGATCAGTATGGGCATGTATGGGAGTGCGCACATTACGCCGATTCGATTTGGCCGATTCTTCATACAATTTAAAATCGGGCACAACTATCGGCCAACTAAAAATCAACGGTGTGCGCCTACTCTTAATTTTGTGACCAGCGTAGTGTGAGTTTGCGTCAAACGTATTCGATGTCCACTGCGTAAAAGTGACATTAAAAGTATGACGGCCTGTACAGCGCCCCTAGCGGAAACTTTCAGGAACTAAAATCTTCATAATATATTTATTTAATCCGCTCGTTAGTGACGACATTTGATGTAAACTCACACTAAGCTCTCTGATTGAGTTAATGAGGGTTTTCGCGAATGAAAGATCCGCTAGATGGCGGGACGTGGATGTGGGGTCTGATTGGTGGATTTTGACATATCTGTCAGTGTCATGTCGAAAATAACCAATCATGCAGCATTTGGACCTCGCGTCTACGTAATGGCGGATTTTTCATGCCTTCCCGCTGGAATGCGACTCCTTCACACACCTTCCCGCGTTCGCTCCGTCCACTGTGTGACAAATTTTCGTAGCTAGGTCCGACAAATTTTTCTCCCCCTACTATGCTGTGCGCTCGATGGAGCTTACCTGCTATGCGCTGGCGTGTGCCGGTGCGAATCGGGCGAGTGCGCGTAGCTGGCCATCGAGGACATGTAGGGCGGCAGCGTTGTCACCAGCACTGGCTTCACGTAGCCGTTCTTCAGCATTTCGTTCTCTGCAAGAGGAAAGAAGAAATAAGCTGATTTTCTACAAACGCAGCGGTAGTGCATCATAAATAAAAAGAAAGAAAAAGATTTATTTGATTCAACTTATTGACGGTTAAGCAGTAGATCCTGGTCCTGGATACACAGGAGTCGCAGCAGTTGGAATGAGAGGTGGGAATAGACCTGTAGAAATGTAACGGTAATCTTTTATAATAATAGGGATGATATTATTTTTTTGTTGTAATTTGAATACAAGAGGTATCATGAACATAAGTAACATCTTTATTTTGGTAGAATTAAAACTTCAATAAATTCTCAGTCCGTCATCCTGTTGTGAGCGAGGACTAGCTAGTCTAGTACTAGGGGTGTGGTCACCCATCCTAAACTTACCATAGCTGGGATTACTTAACTACCAGTTTACTCTTGGAGAAGACAGTGTCTTTAGTCTCTTTGAAGGCGGTCACCCATCCCAAAGTGACCGGCTCCTCGGCTGCCGGAGCACAAGAGGCGGTCACCCATCTTAAAGTAAGCACAGTCGAGGCTGCTTTACCATCATGGCTTTCACTTTAATGACTCAAGGAGGCGGTCACCCATCCTAATATGAGCACAGTCGAGGTTGCTTGACCATAAGAGGCGGTCACCCATCCTAAAGGGACCACAGTCGAGGTTGCTGGAGCATAAGAGGCGGTCACCCATCCCAAATTGACCACAGTCGGAGTTGCTTATTCAGCAGCTCACTCTTGGAGAAAACAGTGTCTTTAGTCTCCTTGAAGGCGGTCACCCATCCTATAGTGACCACAGCCGAGGCTGCTGGATCATAAGAGGCGGTCATCCATCCTAAAGTGACCACAGTCGAGGTTGCTTAACCATAAGAGGCGGTCACCCATCCCAAAGTGACCACAGCCGAGGTTGCTTGCCCACACTCGGCGACCACCCATCCTAGTGAGCACTCACCGGGCTTAGTGTAGTACTTGCTGAAGGTAACCCATCTTTAAGTAAGCACAGTCGAGGTTGCTTGACAATCATGGCTTAGTCACTTTAGTGACTCAAGAAGGCGGTCACCCATCCTAAAGTGACCATAGTTGGAGTTGCTTGACCATCATGGCCAATTTTAGAGACTCAGAGGCGGTCACCCGTCCCAAAGTGACCACAAGAGGCGGTCACCGATCCCAGTGACCACAAGAGGCGGTCACCCATCCTAAAGTGACCATAGTTGGAGTTGCTTGACCATCATGGCCAATTTTAGAGACTCAGAGGCGGTCACCCATCCTATAGTGACCACAGTCGAGGTTGCTTGACCATCATGGCCTAGTCAAAGAGGCGGTCACCCATCCTAAAGTGACCACAGTCGAGGTTGCTTGACCATCATGGCCTAGTCAAAGAGGCGGTCACCCATCCTAAAGTGACCACAGTCGAGGTTGCTTGACCATCATGGCCTAGTCAAAGAGGCGGTCACCCATCCTAAAGTGACCACAGTCGAGGTTGCTTGACCATCATGGCCCAGTCAAAGAGGCGGTCACCCATCCCAAAGTGACCACAACTAAGGTTACTTATCCATAAGAGGAGGTCACCCATCCTAAAGTGACCACAGCTGCAGTTACTTAACCATAAGAGGCTGTCTCCCATCCTAGTGACCACAGTCGAGGTTACTTGACCACACTCGCCGGCCACCCATCCTAGTGAGCACTCACCGGGCTTAGTGTAGTACTTGCTGAAGGTAACCCATCTTTAAGTAAGCACAGTCGAGGTTGCTTGACAATCATGGCTTAGTCACTTTAATGACTCAAGGAGGCGGTCACCCATCCTAAAGTGACCATAGTTGGAGTTGCTTGACCATCATGGCCAATTTTAGAGACTCAGAGGCGGTCACCCGTCCCAAAGTGACCACAAGAGGCGGTCACCGATCCCAGTGACCACAAGAGGCGGTCACCCATCCTGGCGTGACCACAGCCGAGGTTGCTTAACCATAAGAGACGGTCACCCATCCTAAACTAACCACAGTCGGAGTTGCTTGCCTACAAGAGCCGGCCACCCATCCTAGCGAGCACTCACCGGGCTTGGTGTAGTACTTGCTGAAGACCGTGTCCTTGGCCACGTTGGGATACAACAGCTGTAGCTGCGGCAGGTCGAGCACGCGGTCGGCGAGCGATCGCAGCATCAGGTCGCGGGATGTGAATGGTTGAAGACTGAATACTTCGTTGCCCTCTGGAAAAAGAGGTTTTCATTAGCATTTCTCAAGCTGTAGATCCTGGCTGAAGTCCGGTCGCCGAGCAGATAGGATTTCGTCCAATGACCCCAAGCTACCCATCCTTATCGCTCGCGCGTAATTGCAGTCGCGCTCGCACACTCACTGCGGGCGCCCGTCGCACAGTCGCGACAGCAATATAATTACGCGCGAGCGATAAGGATGGGTAGCTTGGGGTCATTGGACAAAATTCTATCTGCTCGGACCAGCAGACTTTAGTATAATGTTGCTTAAATACACGGATTGTTCTGTTCATTTCCATAGATCAGCTAGTAGTGCAAAGAGGCAAAGCATGTTTGTAAGATGGGGATAGCGGTGCGGGTTGTACAATCTAAATGTCGATGTATAACTTTACTGCATATCTATATATGTAACTGTGTTTGTTCCGGCGTTTCTTCTCAGCACTTGCCATATGTTTGTCTCGAAGCGCTGGTAGGGCCCAAAAGATAAGGAGACATGTAAAGTGCCCCATAAGGGCTACCTTTTTCTTTTTTTATTATTTTCTATTGACGTTCATAAGTGCCACTTGTGGTCTAAACTGAATAAATATTTTTGATTTTGATTTTTGATTTTGTGCTTACGCGCATATGCTCGCCAATACAATGCCCCGATTGCGCTAAAAAATTTCAACTGAAACGTAACTGGACGATGTACGAACTTCAGCAGTTTTGACAAATCCGTATCGCGGTATCATTTTGACAGCTAGTTCAACAAACGAAATCGACACTGAAACGTAAACGGAACGCAACTGCGTCTAGCTACTTTATCTCACACGCAATTCAAACTTTTCACGAACATTTGCTGTGTTTTAGTAATTGTAAGTTTAAAAAATAAGGTGTTTGGACTTTTAATGGAAAGTGCTTAAATCCATTGATTCGTCTTTGTTTGCGCGTGAACTTTACCGCTTTAGCTGGAATGAGAATGGAGTGTAACTGGAGTGTTGCCTGAAGATGAAACGCGAATGAATTAAAGACATTGCAAATTAGCGCAATCGGGGCCAAGGTGTGTTAAAGTATAATCTGTTACGTTACGTACCTCCAACCCAGGCGATAGTGATTCCTCCTAGTTCGGAGTCTGAGAACCGCAGCAGAAAAGTGCCAGGCGTGCACTTGGCGAGCATCTCTTCGGCTTGCTTCTTCTGGATGAAGCCCATGATCAGGCTGGAATAGAGAGCAGGTATTAATAATAATGTTTTATATAAGTATTTGTTGTGTAATTGAAAAACAGGCTGACTAAGGTGACCGAGTTTCTTCCGCCACTTCTCATTATCAGCCCACATGTTAGACTACTTTGTCAACATGTTTACTACCTTGTCAACATGTTTACACCACCTTGTCAACATGTTTACCTATCTTGTCGGGCACGGCGAAGGGTAGGCGCCTCGGAGGGCTGAAGGCGTTGACCCACGTGACGGTAACTCTTTTCTCTATAGCCTAGAGCCATAAATCAAAGTACCAGGCTAGTAGAATCACTAAAGAGATGTTCCTTGATTTGGAAGTCATCAAAATATCAAGAGAATCCGACTCAATCGCTGCCACCAAAGAAAAAAGTATCAGGCTGGCAGGATCTCTAAAGAGATGTCCCATGATTCAGGAGTCACCAAAAAATATCAATAGAATCTGACTCAAGCGCTGCCAACCAAGAAAAAAGTACCAGGCTGGTAGGATCACTGAAGAGATGTCCCATTGTCCTCATCGCAAGCCAAATCCGACTCAATTCTGACGTAGACAAAGCAGAAAATCGCACGCATCGCTTCTCATCTCTGGACTCTTCTCTAGCTGTATACCTACAAGCTAAAACCGACTCTATTCTACATATAGCCTAGAGAATAAGGGTCAAACTCACCCGTCGCACCACAGCGTGCGCAGGTAGTCGCGCGTGA
The DNA here is from genome assembly GCF_004193835.3 of Ostrinia furnacalis. Classification (NCBI taxonomy): domain Eukaryota; kingdom Metazoa; phylum Arthropoda; class Insecta; order Lepidoptera; family Crambidae; genus Ostrinia; species Ostrinia furnacalis. The sequence goes on along the minus strand of NW_021132316.1, from coordinate 86,186 downwards.
CCTTCACGACCATGTAGAACCACTCCCAGAAGGTGAAGTTCCGCTCCGGCAGCGCGTCCTTGCAGAACTGAGTCCAGGAGACCATCATGGCGTCAGGTGCACTGTGACGTCACAGCTGCGACTGTGCTGAGGTCACAGCTGCGACTAACATTAGTAGAAGACTGAGGAAGAGTGGCTGGCTGCGTCAAAGCTGCGACTTGAGTGCAGCTACTAAGTCAAAAGTACCAGGATGGCATGATCACTGAAGAGATGTTCTATGATTTGAAAGACACTGCCATTACAAGATTCACAAGCCAAATGCGACTTAATTCTGAATTGGAAAAGGAGCAAAATCGCTCAGCTATCAATCACCACACGCTGCCACGGTATCATAAAGTACCAGGCTAGTAGAATCACTGAAGAGATGTCCCATGATTCAGAAGTCACCAAAACATCAAGAGAATCCGACTCAAGCGCAGCCACCAAAGAAAAAAGTACCAGGCTGATAGCATCACTAAGGAGATGTCCCATCATTCGAGAGACACGACCATCGCAAGCCAAATCAGACTCAATTTTGAAGTAGACAAAGCGGAAAATCGCACGCACCGCTTCTCATCTCTGGACTCTTCTCTCGCTGTATACAAGTCTACATCTTTATACCTTGTCTACGTAAAACGGCTCTTATCAAGACCACCTTGTCAGCATGTTTACTACCTTATCACCAGGACTGTTGTGGACGCCCTCTGCCCCATCTAGGGGACATAGGACCGTAAGTCAAGTGAGTCACCATGTTTACCACCTTGTCAACATGTTTACACCACCTTGTCAACATGTTTACCTATCTTGTCGGGCACTGCGAAGGGTAGGCACCTCGGAGGAGAATGTGACAGGCTGAATCCGACTCTATGGCCTTAAGAATAAGGGTCAAACTCACCCGTCGCACCACAGCGTGCGCAGATAGTCGCGCGTGACCTTCACGACCATGTAGAACCACTCCCAGAAGGTGAAGTTCCGCTCCGGCAGCGCGTCCTTGCAGAACTGAGTCCAGGAGACCATCATGACGTCAGGTGCATTGTGACGTCACAGCTGCGACTGTGCTGACGTCACAGCTGCGACTGACATTAGTAGAAGACTGAGGAAGAGTGGCTGGCTGCGTCAAAGCTGCGACTTGAGTGCAGCTACTAAGTCAAAAGTACCAGGCTGGGATGATCATTGAAGAGATGTTCTATGATCCGAGAGAAAACACCATTGCAAGCTAAATAAGACTTAATTCAGAATGGGAAAAGGAACAAAATCCCTCATCTAACAGTCATTATGATATGACAACAGTGTGATAGGGTACCAGGCTGGCATGAACACTAAAGAGGTGTCCCATGATTCAGAAGTCACCAAAATATCAAGAGAATCCGACTTGAGCGCTGCCTCCAAAGAAAAAAGTACCAGGCTGGTAGCATCTCTAAGGAGATGTCCCATCATTCGAGAGACAAGACCATCGCAAGCCAAATCCGACTCAATTCTGAAGTAGACAAAGCGGAAAATCGCTCGCATCGCTGCTCACCTCTAGTCACGTTTCTTCCTGAATGTGACAGGCTGAATTGGACTCTATGGCCTAAAGAATAAGGGTCAAACTCACCCGTCGCACCACAGCGTGCGCAGGTAGTCGCGCGTGACCTTCACGACCATGTAGAACCACTCCCAGAAGGTGAAGTTCCGCTCCGGCAGCGCGTCCTTGCAGAACTGAGTCCATGAGACCATCATGGCGTTCAGTTCCAGCAAATTCATGGGGAGACTCGTTCTGTGGACAAATAATAAGTATTAGAATTTGCCCGCGGCTTGGATTCCTACTAATATTATAAATGCGAAAGTTTATGTGGATGTTAAGATGTCTGGATGTTTGTTACTCTATCACGCAAAAACTACTGAACAGATTTTGTTGAAATTTTACAGTATTATTGTTTATAGCCCAGATTAACATATTATAGGCTATAATTTATGACGACATGTGATAGAATTAATTTCAATAAATAACAAGACGTAAGTAAAAAGCGCCATCTATCGTCGTTGGTTAAAATCTACAGCCAAAAAATTTTGACGTTCGCAAATATTCATGCGGGGGAAGCCGTTAAACTCCATCTATCAACATCATTAGTAATTAAACGAGGTCCACGCGTCCGAAGTCGCGGGCGAACGCTAGTTATGTCATAAAAGAGGCTGACAATAGTGACTGAGTTTCTTGCGCTGCTTCTTCTCCGCACTGGCCCATTTATTGTCCCGAAGCAGTGGTAGGGTTAATACTGGGACGTGTTAGGCTCAGAATAGACGGTGAAACACAACTGCAACGAAACTGCAACTTTCTGATGATTCCTATGAATGAAACTGAAACTGAAAGTTTCAAACTGGTCGCGTCATGTGTGGTCTCTCATCGGACGCTATGGCAGAAACTTAGATGCAACTCAAAAGTAACTAGCAGTTGCAGTTTCACAGTCTGTTCTGGGCCTTAGGGCTGATTTTTTAATCGTCAGATATCTTTTAACTGGAGAATAAACTTGCCATCTTGACATATTGAAAAATCAGCCCTAAGTCAAGTAAAAATACTCTTTATGTCTGAAAGGTATAAGGTTCAAGACTATAGAGACTTGATAAAGTGCACATATGAAACTGGGTGAAACTAGACCCATTTTTATCCAAGAAAAAAATGACAAAAAAAAGTCAGATTTTTTTAATTTTTTCTTTTAATTACTTATACAATAAGTAAACAAAACGTTATAACTTTTGAACTAAGAGGTATATCCTGATAAAATAAAAAGTGTAATGATGGTAAATAGCAGATGATACTAAAAAAATGCATAAAATACCCATAAAACTGCAATAAGTATAAATAAAATGTACATTTTTGATAAAAATCTGTGTTTTAATTTGTGTTTTTTTAAATAATTTCATCTCCAAATCTTGCCCATATGTATTTTTTTATTTATTATTTATATTTTATGTGGTTTTTATTAATTTGTGTTATTCTCCATCGTATTACCTTTGCTAAACCAAAAATCTCATGTCTTTACCCCTATCACAACGTTTGCTGTGAGCGTTTGATCTTACCTAAAGATCTTCTCCGCTAGGAAGCGGAGGTTGTCCTCCGACAAGTCTCCGCCGGACGTGGCCGAGTAGAACTTGATGCGGAGCGTCTCCGCTAGCTGGCCCCATGACACCTGAGAAATTAAATATTTTTTGTGAAATAAAACACTTATGGATTCGCTTTAAAAATAAAGTGGGATAAAGATCTTTATACCTTGTCTAGCACGTAAAACTGCTCTCTTATCAATACTACTTGGTCAACATGTTATTATTAACATGTTTACCAACTTGTCAGCATGTTTCCTTCACCTTGTCTACATATTTACTACCTTGTCACCATGTTTACCCTACCTTGTAGGCATATTTAGTAATATTTACCACCTTGTCAACATGTTTACCACCTTGTCAAAATGTTTACCACCTTGTCAAAATGTTTACCACCTTGTCTACATGTTTACCCTACCTTATCTGGCACGGCGAAGGGCACACGCCCCGGCGGGCTGAAGGCGTTGTCCCAGGTGACGGTGGCCCAGCCGTGGGGTTCCTGGTTGCCGTGGACTATCACTACTACAGGCAGAGACAGCGTCCACACCTGAGGGCGATAATAATGATCATCAGGTCATTTGATCTCCACTGCAGGGCACAAGCCAATCTAATTTACTAGAAGCACAGAATAATAATAAGTACTACGTACAGAAGTTTTACTTCGCGAAGGTATTTAAAAAAATGTATGCTCAATGTCATAACAAATGGTGTAATTTAGCCTGTCTCAAGAGTCAAGCACCATTTTGTTGACAAACGTCAGTGATCGGCACTGCGCCGAAGCTATAGGGCTGACTTCGGTAAAATGATGTGACGTGAGGTGCCAAACTGCGGAAAATGGCGGAGGAAATACATGATTTAGCATGAATTATTAACTGAACTACTTATTAACCTCTCAGTGACTTGAGGCAACTTAAAAAAGTACATTCTGTGTTTTTATTATTATTAGGCAGTTAAATACTGCACAGTATTTAGTACACCATTTTCTTAATTTTCTTCCATCATACACATGAATACGCGTGCGTGAGTCAATGTTCGCTCGTATGTGAGACCTTATCGAATAGTATCCTGTAGGTGAGCCATGGTGTGTGTTTTGTTTTCGATGTAAACTCGCGGAGATAAACAGGCCTGCTAGAAGCAAAGATTGGTGTATCAAGGAATCTACAGAGTGGAATTTTGTAATGAAAATTTTACTAAAAGAAAACATTTCTTTATTTTTCAAAATAAAGAGAAATGCATTCAAAGGTTTTCGAAAATTTTTAGAAAATTCACTACCATACTATACATTTTTTTGTAACAGAATTAAAATAATATAAGATTTCATGGTTTTCCTTTCATTTGATTTATCAAGTTTGTTAGAGAGATTTCATCCTTATACTTAACCCTAACGGTCGATGTAATAAAAATACAGGGTGTAATTTTTAGCAGACTTTAGTTGGTTCGATTCCCAGGTGTGGCAAGCAAATTTTTGGAAATCTTTGCATGCAGTTCTATTTCTTTTCAAAAATAAAGGAACGTTTTATTTGAGTTTTTTTTTCTATCTACAATATTAAGAGTACTATCCGTCCAGGTGGCATTACAAAATTCCACCCTGTATACTAATATTATAAATGAGAAAGTAATTCTGTCTTTCTGTCTTGCTTTCACGCCTAAACCACTGAGCCGATTTTGATGAAATTTGGCAGAGATAGTTTGAGACCCGGGAAAGGACATAGGATAGTTTTTATCCCGGTTTTTGAAACAGGGACGCGCGCGATAAAGTTTTTCTTTGACAGACAAAATTCTACGCGGGCGAAGCCGCGGGCGGAAAGCTAGTTATAAATAATCTGAAAAAATCTAACTGCTGGGCGACTGTTCCTCCAGTAAGTGTCAAAGCAGCTCAGATGGAAGAGCGCTCGCCCGGCAAGCGAAAGGTCGTGGATTCAATTCCCACCTTTGGCGGTTTGATTTTTTCAAGTTATTTATAATTAGCTTTCCGCCCGCGGCTTCGCTCGAGTGGAATTTTGTCTGTCACAGAAAAACTTTGTCGCGCGCGTCCCTGTTTCAAAAACCGGGGTAAAAACTATCCTATGTCCTTTCCCGGAACTCAAATTATGTCCACCATCAAAATCGATTTTGTGGTTAAGACGTGAAAGAGAGACAGACAGACAGACAGTTACTTTCGCATTTATAATATTAGTATAGATTTAGTTTGAGACGCAACACTTAACGCTAGAAATTGAAACAACTATGTATCTAGGGATTTTTTAGGGGACGGACGGACTGGCTTTGTAATTGTGGTGATGATGACTGACTGACCTGGAAGACCAACTCGCCACCTCCCACATTAAACTGCGACTGGAAGAGAAGCGTTAACTTCTCATCCATGACACTTTCTGTGCCTTTTTTCTCAGCGCGCTTTATCTTGCGAAGCTGCATGTTTCTGTAAAAGAAACAGAATATTAATAAATATCATCTAAATCAGCGGTTCCCAAACTTGTTTTGTCTACTGCCCACTTTGAGAATAAATTCTTTTTAGCGCCCCCATTTGTAGTCGAGTGTCGAGTGCTCGGTCGGTGTCTAAGAGTCCTCCTAGTAGATGACGCCTCGCAAGCCTCTACACAACGTCCCGATTTTTTTTCTGGGTCTCTTACCGCCCCCCTTTAAGCCTGCAGCGCCCACAAGGGGGCGTCATCGCCCACTTTGGGAAAGACTGATCTAAATTTTTGTCTCCTATCACATAAAAAAAATATATATATACAACGTGTCCCAAAATTCAAGGATAAGCCGGCGCCGCAGGGTGGACCTAGACATGACTGCTTTAGGAAAAATAAGAAAAAAAATCTATCTAAATTATTTTTTAAGTTACACAATAAATTATGAAATTCGTCGAAAATTGACACCCCTTATGATATTTTACATTACCACGACTACAATTTTTCAAATACTTCAGTTTTTTTGTTTGTATCGGCAACTTAAGTAGTGCTGCTGTCCACCCCAATTCTTAAAACCCTCAGAATCCTTGCAGTTTTTACACAAAAGTTAATCAAAATATGATATTTCCTTAAAATTTTGAACGATTTTTACTTACACTCCACTTTGACTCGTCGTTTTGTATCCATACAAAAAACACCGGTTATCGCCAAAGCTACGGTCAAAGTTAGGTCACGTCAGGTGGTGCAACTTAGCCAAAGAAAAAATTCATTTTGATCGCTAATGTCAGTTTGTAGCGAGTGACACAACCTCCCCGTCTGAAGGCCAGCGGCCGACTGCCGCCCGCACCCCGCGAAGGCCCCCTCAACAGCAAAACGTTCGGAATTTATCAAAAGTAAAATTTATGAATGAAAGTAATGTTCGATTGAAAAACGCAACGTGTCATTTAAAGATTAAAGAATTCCCAATCTATTCGTGCAAAAATCTTTTAAATTAACATAGCCGTTTTGGAGGAGTAGGGAATTTAAGTAAAAAATCGATGTCCCGTATTTATTTTTTTAATCCAAAACAAAGAGACGTAGCGAAAATTCAAACGTCACAAATGTAGTCCTTGAACTGTTGTATAACATATATTTTTTTCAACTATTTCTGTCCAGCAGTAAAAGAGGAGTAGGCTTTACAAAATGCCCATTTGGCGCGGATTGAGGACACTAATCGCCTTAATTATGTTGCTATCGCGCTCGCACACTCACTGCGGGCGCCCGTCGCACAGGCGCGACAGCAACATAAATACGCGCGAGCGATAAGGATGGGTAGCTTGGGGTCATTGGACAAAATTCTACGTGCTCACAGACCGGGCTTTACCTGAAGCTGACGCTCAGCTGGCGGCTGGTGGCCTGGTACTCCATGACGCCGCTGTTGTTGAGGATGTCTCCGCACTCGACTGGCGCTTTGCCCTTTTGCCCTTTTATTAACCATCATTCTTGCTTGATCTACACTTAAAGCGACACCCTACGTGGACCACTACACTAGATGGACCGACGATCTGGTGAAGGTCGCTGGAAGAACCTGTGTGTGGTCAGCGCATGACGACCTTTTTAAGGAAGACACTGTATTAGGACCAAATCTATGAAGGACTGACGGCCGATGAAGCAGCAAGGTTCCACAAGGCAACTAGACCACTAGACTAGGAGGAGTCCACCCACAAGGTGGACGGACGACCTTATAATGGTAGCAGGAAGGCGCTGGATGCAGGCCGCTACCAACCGTTTGATTTAGAAATCATTGGGGGAGGCTTATATTCAGCAGAGGACATCCTGAGACCAAGGTCCAGTAGATACCGTCTCGGTTTTTCTATATATACTAAGCCGGGTAAAAAACTTCGTCACCGCGATGCAGGATTGTAGGCGCCTTGACGTGTGCCATAGTACTCGTGCGACAGCGCCATCTGTTGGTGTTTACCTAAAACTGACGCTCAGCTGGCGGCTGGTGGCCTGGTACTCCATGACGCCGCTGTTGTTGAGGATGTCTCCGCACTCGACCGGCGCTTTGCCCTTATATTAACCATCATTCTTGCGTGATCACTTAAAGCGACACCCTATATTTTAATCTAGGCAGGAGTGACGGCCGATGAAGCAGCAAGTTTCCACAAGGTGGACGGACGACCTTATAATGGTAGCAGGAAGGCGCTAGATGCAGGCCGCCAACCGGGCGATATGGAAATCATTGGGGTAGGTCTANAATTGCAAGGATTCTGGGGGTTTTAAGAATTGGGGTGAACAGCAGCACTACTTAAGTTGCCGATACAAACAAAAAAACAGAACTATTTGAAAAATTGTAGTCGTGGTAATGTAAAATATCATAAGGGGTGTCAATTTTCGACGAATTTCATAATTTATTGTGTAACTTAAAAAATAATTGAGATTTTTTTTCTTATTTTTCCTAAAGCAGTCATGACTATGTCCACCCTGCGGCGCCGGCTTATCCTTGAATTTTGGGACACGTTGTATAAAAGGAGAAACTGACTGACTGACATATCAACGCACAGCCTAAACGGCTAAACGTAGGCACTTGAAATTTGGAAGGAACGCAGGTTAGGTACCGTAGAGGTGCGAAGAGGTGAAAATCCTTTTGTATGAAAAGTCTAAGCCGTTTAAGTTAGACGCTTGAAATTTGGCATGCAGGTACCTTTGTAAAGCTTAGTTACAACAGGATATTACAAAATTCCCACGGGAACGGGAGTTAACGGGAAAAAACACTTGTACGAAAAAATCTAAACCGCGTAAGATAGATGAAGGGGGTAAAACGGGATCCACGCGTACGAAGTCGCGGGCGGCCGCTAGTTATTAATAAACATCATTAACGTTCTCTAGTGGCAACCGCAGGCCGGAGGACGTGGCGTGGACTAGGTGGACCGACGACCTGGTGAAGGTCAGCGCAAGACCGGTCGTTATAGAATTCCTAGAGGGAGGCTTTTGTCCAGCAGTGGACGTCTTTTGGCTGAATCAAACGAAACCATCATCGTCATCATCATATTCCCAGCCACAAGGACGATAATCCCTCAATGCCACCCACAAGGTGGACCGACGATCTCATAATGTTAGCAGAAAGGCGCGCCAACCGGGCGATATGGAAATCATTGGGGTAGGTCTATTTTTAGTAGTGTACGTCCTGTGGCTAAGATGATGGTATAAATACACCCCTATATTTGGACCAAATCTATGCAGGACTGACGACCGATGAAACAGCAAGGTTCTGGAGTAGAGTCACATCCACAAGGTGGACGGACGACGTTATAATGGTAGCAGGAAGGCGCTGGATGCAGGCTGCTAGAAATCATTGGGGGAGGCCTATGTTCAGCAGAGGATATCCTGTGGCTGAGATAATGGTAATGATGATGATGTGGGATTTGAAAATCGACCACATAAGGAAGCTGGACCTTCTAGTTGACACCTCGGTTTTTCTATATATACTAAGCCGGGTAAAAAACTTCGTCACCGCGATGCAGGATTGTAGGCGCGGCGGTGCGTGCCATAGTTATCGTGCGACAGCGCCATCTGTTGGTGTTTACCTAAAACTGACGCTCAGCTGGCGGCTGGTGGCCTGGTACTCCATGACGCCGCTGTTGTTGAGGATGTCTCCGCACTCGACCGGCGCTTTGCCCTTATATTAACCATCATTCTTGCGTGATCACTTAAAGCGACACCCTATATTTTAATCTAGGCAGGAGTGACGGCCGATGAAGCAGCAAGTTTCCACAAGGTGGACGGACGACCTTATAATGGTAGCAGGAAGGCGCTAGATGCAGGCCGCCAACCGGGCGATATGGAAATCATTGGGGTAGGTCTATTTTTAGTAGTGTACGTCCTGTGGCTAAGATGATGGTATAAATACACCCCTATATTTGGACCAAATCTATGCAGGACTGACGACCGATGAAGCAGCAAGGTTCTGGAGTGGAGTCACACCCACAAGGTGGACGGACGACGTTATAATGGTGGCAGGAAGACGCTGGATGCAGGCTGCTAGAAATCATTGGGGGAGGCCTATGTTCAGCAGAGGACGTCCTATGGCTGAGATAATGATGATGATGATGATAAGGGGTTTGAAGATCGACCACATAAGGAAGCTGGACCTTCTATTGACACCTCGGTTTTTCTATATATACTAAGCCGGGTAAAAAACTTCGTCACCGCGATGCAGGATTGTAGGCGCGGCGGTGCGTGCCATAGTTATCGTGCGACAGCGCCATCTGTTGGTGTTTACCTGAAGCTAACGCTGAGTTGGCGGCTGGTGGCCTGGTACTCCATGACGCCACTGTTGTTGAGGATGTCTCCGCACTCGACCGGCGCTTTGCCCTTGCCGGCTTGAGTCTCGCTCTTGAGCAGCAGTTGCGCTTGCTGCTCGGATATTATTGCCACCTGGAAATTAAAAATAAACCCTCCATTTAAACTGAAAAAAATATTTAAAATAACGTTTTCGCAGGGTGATGTTATACAGGGTGTTTCGTGTAAGGTGTCAAGCCGAAGGCAGGTGATAGGTGAGGACTAGACCTATCGATTTCACCCCCATGATTGTTCACGATTTTTCGTAGTTTAGAAGTTATCGTTAATTTTGTTTGTTTTTTTTTTTTTTCAAAATGTATGACCTAGTAGGTTTTAAAATTTATTATAATTTTTTTTTTGTCATGTTTCCAAGGTTTGAGGTTTGTTAGGTAGGATAGCCAATTCCTCTGTGGTTGAAGGTCCCTTCCACCTTCAGCCTTATCATCACTTTCCATCAGGTGAGATGAAGGGCAAAAGCTTCCTTGTTGTGGATAAACAAATGTTTTGTTCAGTTATTGTTATCCAACTCATTAGCAAAAACTGGCATAGTGCAAAAATAACAAGAGGCAAAATCAATAATTACAAGTATAGTCTAGTATAGTAGAATTTTGTCAAAATTCTACGTGCTCAGAGACCGGGTTTTAATCATAGTATACTTACACTGACTCTGGGCGGGGTCATATAAACGTTGAGTTGCCCGCCGACTAGCAAACGGACGGTGGCCGTGAAGCTGTAAAGACAAACGAACATTTTAGAACAGAATAAAATGAGCGAATTTATGAACATTATGGAACTCTTTTTTAGGTTAAGTGCTAACATTGTGAGAAAAAATATCTAAAATATAGCTGTTGAGTTTCTGAATAAACTAAATAAATAAATTTGGTAAACAAACAAAGTACCTAATGCTTGATATCAATAGATAGAAGAGTTAGTCAAAATTAGGATTTTATACTAGCTTTCCGCCCGCGGCTTCGCCCGCGTGGAATTTTGTCTGTCACAGAAAAACAATATCGCGCGCGTATTTGCTCACCGTTTAGACCTACCCTGGACTACGACAAACATTTTAAAACCAAAATCAGCTCAATCGGCCCAGCCTTTCTCGAGTTTTAATTAGACTAACGAACATCAATGAATTTTTATTTATACAGGGTGTTAGGTAAATGGGTATATGAGCCGACACTAGCCCATGTTAACATGGGCATATAAATGGTATGGTGAAGTCAGAAATTTGATATAATCATTTTGTTTTTTAATTTTCATACAAAATAAATTTTATAAAATCCGATTTGTATGAAAATTAAAATAATTAAAATGAAGATATCAATTTTCTGACTTCACCATACCATTTATATGACCATGTTAACATGGGCTTGTATCGGCTTATATACTAATTTACCTAACACCCTGTATAGATTAAAATCTATGGGAGAATCTATGGTGGTGATCTATCTTAGCACATTAAGAGCGCGTGCAATACATTTTATCGTGACGTCATGTTTTATGACGTAAGCAAATTGTATATTATTGTTAAAAACTCACCGAGTGTTGGTTTTCATGACTTGCGGCGGCTGTTTCTCTATCACAAATGTTGACGTCACGAGGGTAGACAGCAAGTTGGTCACCTTAAAAAAATGAAATCGTATACATTAAAATCGGTCAAGTGCGAGTCAGATTCGAGAAGTAAAGGCTCGTTTGAGCGCATTTCGTCCAATTAGCAAATCATCCAGCGGGCTTAAAATGTGCAATTCAGATTGCAAGATTACATTGGTATTAGTTACTTATTAAATATCCACAAATTTCGCGTTTACACTAATATTCTTAGCCTCCACAGTATTCACCTTTTACCTATTCTGAAGTTTGGCTTAATCGGATGCCAGTGATTAAACGTCAAGTGACCAATCGCTGAGAGGCGATCCTATGGGCTCAGGCCCGAAATATCAGTTTTCCTAAAATGTACAATTCTTAAAAAGTATACGTACTCATCATGTTTTCATTCCTATTTTGTCAGCTTTATCGAAATGTCTTTAATTTAAAATGTGCGGTCTTAGAAGATTCACAATGTTTATCATCAACAGCCCTTTACAGTCCACTGCTGGACTATGAGCCTCCTCCACTATAGTGGAGGGTTTTGCCATAATCTCCACGCTTGGCAGGCGGGTTGGAGATCGCAGTTTAAAAGATTGATGTTTTCCAGAGAGGGCTGCTGCCCATTCTCTGTTTGATGTGTAGTCCCTAAGTCGCCTCTTACGACACCCGCGGGAAGAGTAGGGGTTGGTGACAAATGTATTCTACTCTGCCGTCACCACACGGCTCTCATAATAATAAGAAGAAAAATAAGAATTCATAATGTTTACATTTCTATAATTTGTATAATCTGAAAAGCGAACATTGTACATAAACTGTTATTCTTGGAGACAGACAATTTTGAATAGTTGACATTTTAAGCAGCTGAAGTTATGCCAGCTGCTGTTGACGTGCTCACATTTTGAATAGCAGACATTTTGCGAAAAATAAATTTTAGGAAAACGCATAATATTTCAGGTCTGTACCTCTAGCATGAACAACTTTCGTCTTCGAATCGTTTGCGTATTCGACAAAATTCGATACCAGTGTTGGCACNACCTTCTAGTTGACACCTCGGTTTTTCTATATATACTAAGCCGGGTAAAAAACTTCGTCACCGCGATGCAGGATTGTAGGCGCGGCGGTGCGTGCCATAGTTATCGTGCGACAGCGCCATCTGTTGGTGTTTACCTGAAGCTAACGCTGAGTTGGCGGCTGGTGGCCTGGTACTCCATGACGCCACTGTTGTTGAGGATGTCTCCGCACTCAACAGGCGCTTTGCCCTTTTGCCCTTATATTAACCATCATTCTTGCTTGATCTATACTTAAAGCGACACCCCATGTGCACCACTACACAAGATGGACCGACGATCTGGTGACTACTAGGTGGACCGACGATCTGGTGAAGGTCGCTCGAAGAACCTGGGTGTGGACGATTCTTGGAAGGAAATGCTTGAGGGAATTGGGGGAAGCCTTTGTCCAGCAATGGACATCCTGTGACTGAGATGATGATGATGAGGGATTAATGCCCGTTTTCACCATCGATCCCTAATTTTTAAGTGACCCCTATGGTAACACAATAACAGGAATTTTGTTTTCACAGGGGTCACTTAAAACGGGCATAAGATCGACAACATGGAAGCTAAGATCCACTTGATACCGTCTCGGTTTTTCTATATATACTAAGCAGGATAAAAAACTTCGTCACCGCGATTCAGGATTGTAGGCGCCTTGACGTGTGCCATAGTTTTCGTGAGTCAGCGCCATCTGTTGGTCCGTATGCACGTAGAATTTTGTCCAATGACCCCAAGCTACCCATCCTTATCGCTCGCGCTTAAGGCGATTAGAGTCCTCAATGACCTTGGGCGTTTGACCTTCACGCCGCGAGCAACACCCGCGTACCCCGCACCAAAAACTCCGATTTGACACCGATCAAAAATACACGGGCATAGGTAGATACAGAATAGAAGCTCTTTCTTCATACATTACTGCCTATTATTTTAAACTTAAATTGATGAACCTTGATGTCGGTGTCATTTAACTCAGGCGTAAAGGTATTTAATAAAAATAACAAAATCCATGAACATTTTGTACGGGATACAATTTTATTTTATTTTTCGTAAATTTTCTAATGCTTTTATCGGTTCAGTCGTTCTCGAAATTTGAACAAACCCGACTTTATTACAAGCTTTTATTTAGCTTGCAATTTATGATGTAAGGGGGGACAAGTCATACCCAGCTTCTGGCCTTCAAGTCAGATCGTTTGAATTTGCTCTTTCAAAGCTAATTCGCGAGATACGCCCATGGGAAGGCGTATGTTCAGCAGTGGACGTCCTGTGGCTGAGATGATGATGATGAGTACAGACCAGCTGTAGGCTGGTCCAGATGACTTCTGAAATTCTGACTTTATGGGACCTGCAATATGCCCGTAAACAAAAAAGGGTAGAAGAATGTTGGTTGCAGCCTGCATCCAGCGCCTTTCTGACATATCCAGCTTCTGCCCTAGGTGGGGACAAGTCATACCCAGCTTCTGGCCTGGGGGAGACAAATCATACCCAGTTTGTGACCTGGGGGGCAAGTCATACCCATCATCTGGCCTAGGGGGGGCAACTCATAACCAGGGAGGGGGGACAAGTCCGTTTTTGGATCAAAACGTTTGACTTAGCTCTTTCAAAGGTACGCCCATGGGGAGCCCTAGTTCGTCCTGTGGCTGAAATGATGATGATGATGGGTACAGACCTGCTGGCGACTGGTCCAGATGAGGTCGGCTAGGAGCTCACACCACTCATAGTCATCCATCATCTGGCCTGGGACAAGGCATACCCAGCTTCTGCTTTAGGGGGGGACAAGACATAGCAAGCTTCTGGCCTAAGGGGGGCAAGTCATACTCAGCTTCACCCTAGGGGGGACAAGTATTACCCAGCTTCTGGCCTAAGAGGGGGCAAGTCATACCCATCATCTGGNCCTTGGGAGGGGGCGGGGGGGGGACTTTTCCCCTATCGTCAGCCAGCCCTCTTAACTTCTTTCCTGACCCAATTTTGCTGGAGGATACCGGAAGAATAGAAGGAATTGTGAGAAACAAAACTAGTGCGATAAGTGTTTTGAGTAGTGAAAGTTGACGCAGTTTTTTGGGAAAACGACAGTACAACTCCAGATCCCCCCTTTGCTAGACATTTTATGAGTCGCGGGTACCTTTTCATACACCCCCAACCCTTTTCTTATGAAAATAGTGGATAGTTAATCAAATAATCAAATTAACGATTACTGATTATGATTAATTAATCATTAATCAAAAATTTTGATTAAGATTAATTAATCATAATCAAAAAAAATTGATTATGATTTTAATCATTAATTTTTAATCATTAATCAGATTAACTTTTTGCCAACACTGTTCGATACTCAACCTTCGAATTGAACGATAACGTGACAATTTTGATTGTCAAAATAAGTTTCGTGCAACCACATTTCATACTAAGTTCACTTTACGACACGTTCACAATCACAAGGGCGCTGTTGTAGTTTTCTTACTAAATCTTTTGATGGCGATTCGAGTACGCAAACGATTTGAACTCGAAAGTTTTTCGTGCTAGAGAGGCACTGAACACATTGCTTGCGTAGATTATATTATTCGAACGTTATCTATCTATCTTAGCGTAGAAATCCTATCGAGTAATCGTATCGAAATGACACGTGGATATGGATTCTGGTCACAGTACCTGCTTGCTCATATCCTCCAACATTTCAATGAGGTGCGGCTGACGAAGCTCAGGGATTGTCTTATTGTTGATTCGCGATACGTTGGTCACCTGTGTACAATAATAATTAATTAATATTAAGAAAAACCTTCTTAATAATGACGTGTGGACGTCATTTGGTATTCATTATGGAAAACCTTGGGAAAGGCCTTTGTCCAGCAGTGGTGCTGGACAAAGGCCTTTCCCAAGGTTTTCCATAATGAATGCGTACTTACCTACATACGTACCTCATTACATGTAAGTAGATTAATTATTTTTTCACTAGACAGCAACCCTAACAGCGTAAGAAGAGTTCAGAGGCACGCGATAGAAAGAGACAAAACTTGTAGGTAAATAAAATTGTAGGTACGTAGTGCTGTGCGAGCTGAATTTCACTGTATCGCGTCGTAGCAAGACTCGCATTTATTTAAATCGTCTTGCGGAGTAATCCTTCTGTACCTGTACTATTACTTATTCTGTGCTGCTGGGCAAGTTATACTCAGCTTCACCCTAGTGGGGACAAGTATNAGAGGGGGCAAGTCATACCCATCATCTGGCCTGGGGGGGACAAATCATACTTAGTTGTGGCCTAGAGGGGGCAAGTCATACCCAGCTTCTGGTCTAAGGGGGCAGACAAATCATACCCAGCTTGTGGCCTAGTGGGGGCCTAGGGGGGGTAACTCATACCCAGGAAAGGGGGATAAGTCAGTTTTTGGATCAGAACGTTTGACTTAGCTCTTTCTAAGGTACACCCAAGGGGAGGCCTAGTTCGTCCTGTGGCTGAGATGTTGATGATGATGATGATGATGGGTACAGACCTGCTGGCGACTGGTCCAGATGAGGTCAGCTAAGAGCTCACACCACTCATAGTCATCCATCATCTGGCCTGGGACAAGGCATACCCAGCTTCTGCTTTAGGGGGGGACAAGACATAGCAAGCTTCTGGCCTAAGGAGGGACAAGTCATACTCAGCTTTTGATCTAGGGAGGGACAAGTAGTACCCAGCTTCTGCCTTAGGGGGGGGGGGGACTAGTCATACCCAAATTCTAGCCTAAGGAGGGACAAGTCATACCCAAATTCTAGCCTAGGGGGCGGCAAGTCATACCCAGCTTCTGGCCTTCAAGTCAGATCGTTTGAATTTGCTCTTTCAAAGCTAATTCGGGAGATACGCCCATGGGAAGGCGTATGTTCAGCAGTGGACGTCCTGTGGCTGAGATGATGATGATGATAAGTACTGGGGGGAGGGGCAAGTCATACCCAGCTTCTGGCCTGGGAGGGACAAATCATACTCAGCTTGTGGCCTAGAGGGGGCGTTTAGGGGGGGGGGGCAAGTCATACCTAGGAAGGAAGGACAAGTCAGTTTTTGGATCAGAACGTTTGACTTAGCTCTTTCAAAGGTACGCCCATGGGGAGGCCTAGTTCGTCCTGCGGCTGAAATGATGATAATGATGATGATGATGGGTACAGACCTGCTGGCGGCTGGTCCAGATGAGGTCGGCTAGCAGCTCGCACCACTCCTGGATGGTGTTCAGGTTGGACTGCATGGGCACGCCGTTACCGCTAAGTTGCTGTTCGCGCTTCCATCTAGAAAAGTATTGGTGGTTTAGCAAAACCCAGAGTAGTATGTCTTTCCCGCAGTGACAACCTAATGTCCCGTTTGCAGGGTACAAAAAACCGATTCGTTCGAATTTCCGATTCGGTTTTGTCATTAAACTGGACCAGTAAAGAACAGGATCCAGTTTAATTACAAATATTTTGTGTGTATCCAATTTGAACACAAGTGGATAGGGTTCCTTAGTAGCTAGTTAGAGGTTCGACTATATTCGTCCGTCAATTATTTATTTTAAGGACAGCTAACAAAGATAATATAATTATTTTAGTCGGCCGTTTGGTGTAGTGGTTCAGAACGGACTACTATACCGAGAGGTCCCGGGTTCGATTCCCGGCCGGGCAGAAATTGAAATGATGAATTTTAATTTCTGTGACGGGTCTGGGTGTGACTATGTATAATATTTATGTATTTAAGAAAAAAGTATATAAGTAGTATATCCGTTAAGCTAGCACCCATAACACAAGCATTAAGTTACTTACTTTGGGGCTAGCTGGCGCTGTGTGAAATTGTACAAACATTTATTTATTTATTATTTATTTATTTTTATAATTATTGTCAACAAATATTTGACACGCATACTCTTATTGAACCAAGAAACAAGTAAACACGAAGTTATGATGCGTTGGAGGTTCCGTGTGACATCACACCGTGATACACTTTTCACCACGTAGTGACGTCACGGGGCTCGACTTTTGAGCTTAAGTTCGGTATATCTCAGTCAATTTTCACCGATTTGGATCTCTTCGTGGATGAAAAGATCTATAAATGCTGAGTTCTATCTTTCTTCTAACACCTGTCTCGCCCTATTGTCTGCTATTCTAATGTGGTCTTTAACATCAGTACATAAGGTCCAAACTCACTTCACCAGCAGATGTCGCCTTTGTTCTAATATAGTCCTTAACACCAGTATACACCACAAAATTCTTATCACCGAAAAAAAATTCTGGGTAATGAGTTATTGATAATCCTATTTATGCAAAAAAAAAAAGTTAAATAAAGTTACTCAAAATTTCCTCCCAAAATTGGTAATTTATGGACACACGCGTCGCTAGCACTATTTACGTAAGATTATGTAACACTTATTAGAACTCAAAATTACTTGAAATGTTGCATTAAAATGGTCTAAGTTAGCTAAGTAAGTAATAATAACACTGGAAGCGTGGTCGAGGCGTGAGCGAGACAGACAGATCGGGACAATGTGCGAGCGCGTACGACTACTCGGAGTGGCCCAGCTGTGACGCGTAAAATACGAACTAAAGAAAATTTAATAAAAAAAAAAACTTAAGAAAAAAAAAATTTTTTTTTTACTCTATATTTTTCACACATTTCTACATAACCTTTTAAAATTTTTTCGGAGATAAAAATGTAGTGGTGTATAAGGTTGAAACTCACTTGATGAGCTCCTCATCCAGGACTTGGCTCTGTAGCTGTCTCAATGCCGCGATATTCTCTTTCATGTGGTCCGCTAGTTCCAGCTGCGATTGGTTGATCTGGGCCACCTGTGAAAATAGACCTTATGATGAGGGGATAAGGTTTAAATTGTGGTGGGAATATACAGGGTGTTGATTTCAATCCTCACCATATTTATTTAGGTGATTTTTTTTTTTTATTTATTGTTCACAAAAGGATACACATCAAATATAAAGATACACTTGCCAAACTGCATTACAGTTTGTCGGCAATAGTTCTCGTCCTTAGTTTTTCGGGCTCAGTTGCACCAGCCTACTTCAACCGTTACCATAGCAGTAACTAGGTGTTTTTTGTATGGAATTTAATAGATTTTTAAAGATTATTAAAGTTACAGCAAGATGGCGCCACCCAGCCCGAGCATTCATTGTGTTTCCTGCTAATTACTACACTATACTATATCTACTCATGCAATATTTAAAAAAATTACAACCACTACAACAAACAATACAGTTCTTGAGCTTAGTTCTTATGCAACTCACGAAGGCGAGCGAGCCCCACCTGTGTGTGTGATCTATTATTTATTTATTTATTTATTTAAACTTTTATGCCAAAATAAATTTGTACATAAGGCGAACTTAATGCACTAAAGCATTCTCGACCAGTTTACCTTTGGGTTGAGCAGAAAAGAAATTTGTTTGGCGGTACTTCTAGTGCAGGAAAGAAAAACAAAAACAAATAATAATATGCTACATACATAAATAATATATAAAATATATAATAAATAAATACATACATAAAAAAGATGATTGAGTTAAACTGAAATTACAATTCATGAAGATGAGATCATTTGGAGGAAGTGATTATGGACAGATTTTTTAAAAGAAAACTTACTAGACGCTTGCCTGGTCTCTTCAGGCAGAGAGTTCCAGAGTTATTATGACTTGTAATAGTTTACACTGCGGCACCATTGAGCTAAGCTGATCGCTCACTTATCATGTCGGATAGCCTACTGAAGGAAGCCACGTAAAGTAGGTAGTGTAAATAGGTATTTTTCTTTGACTAACTAAAGTTAAAGTTCGTTTTAAATTTTTTTCAAAACTTACTTAATCAACTCCCTAAATATGGCGTGTATTGAAATCAACACCGTGTATTGGAAAGAGCCATGTCAATAGGGGACAGTCCAATGGGGACAGCTACGAACGTAAGGGCCTATGAAAAAAGGAAACTGCTATAAATAACAGAGCCCTATGGGCCCACTTAGGAGTGAAGGGCCCCATCCAAAAAGTTTCATGGGGACCACTATGAATAAACGGGGCTTACAGAAACCACTAGAAATGAAAGGCCCCATCCTATCTATGCAACTATGGAAGCCACTATAAACAAAAGGGCCTACGGGGACAGCTATAAAAATTAGGGCCCCATGGAGATAACTTGGAATTTAGGGCCCCATCTCATCTAAAGCAACCATGGAGACCCCTATAAACAAAAGGAACTCATGGGGACCACTGCGAACAAAGGGGGCCTACGGAGACCATTTAGAAATGAAGGTCCCCATCCCATCTAAGGCAACCAAGGGGACCGTTACAAACTAAAGCAGTACATGGGGACAGCTACGGACTACAAAGCCCATTGGGTCCTAAAAAATGAAGGGGCTTATCGAATAATAATAATCAATAATAATCTTTAAAAAAAATATCGAGACCGTTATAAATTAAAGAGCCCTATGGGGACTTCTTAGAAGTGAAAAGCCTCTTAGGGACCACTTATATATGAAGGTCCCCATCTCTTAAGACATACATGGATACCACTATAGACAAAAGGTACCCACGGGGACCGCTATAAATAAAAGGGGCCCACGGGGACCGCTATAAATTAAACGGGGCCCACGGGGACCGTCATAAAGCCCACTTACCAGCACGTTGAGCTTCCGTTCCATCTCTTCGATTTGGATGCGCAGACATGCCTCCAAGTCGCGGCGCTCCGTCGTCATGGGGCCCGCTTGTTGAAGGTATGTAATGTGCCCTAAGGGGGACAAACATAAATAAATATTTTAAACTATTATGTTGCATTTATTACTTTATTTATTAATTCTTCTTCCTTTCGTGTCGACAACAAACCTACACAGTGTCAGCCCAAAACTCCGCCACCTGAGTGGCGTTGTCAGTAGCACTCATCAAATCCTCCCGAGTGCAGTCTCGATTAATATTGAAGGGTTCTCACAGGACAAATCAGAGATTCTGTCTAACCTTTGCCGCAAAACCAACTGTGACATTCTTTGCGTGCAAGTGACCCATCGAGACGAAACAAATAGCCGGACTTAAGCTTATCGCCGAGATCGTTAACGCAGTGTTTGCTGCTCCCGGCGTAAGCATCATTTCCACCTCATGCTCGTCACAAAATGACATTTATTAATTTATTTATTTATCTATACTTATAATAAATCTGTAGAGAGGTCAATTCTGTACATGAAATATATTTTCGAAATAACTATCAGGGGGTGATTAGTGATCGATACTGAAGCCAAAAATGCAATCAGTAAAATTTTTGTCTGTCTGTCTGTCCGTCTGTCTGTCTGTCTGTCTGTCTGTATGTTCCTTATAGAAACAAAAACTACTCGACGGATTTTAACGAAACTTGGTACAATTATTCTTCATACTCCTGGGCAGGTTATAGGATACTTAGAAATTCCCGCGGGAACGGGAATTAGCGGGAAAATCCTTTTGTATGAAAAATCTAAACCGCTTCAGTTAGACGCTTGAAATTTGGCATGCAGGTACCTTAGTAAACTTAAAGCTTAGTTACAACAGGATATTGCAAAATTCCCACGGGAACGGGAGTTAGCGGGAAAAACCATTTGTATGAAAAAATCTAAACCGCGTAAGGTAGACGCTTGAAATTTGGCATGCAGGTACCTTAGTAAACTTAAAAAGCTTAGTTATAACAGGATATTGCAAAATTTCCACGGGAACGGGAGTTAGCGGGAAAAACCATTTGTATGAAAAAATCTAAATCGCGTAAGGTAGACGCTTGGAATTTGGCATGCAGGTACCTTAGTAAACTTTAAGCTTAGTTACAACAGGATATTGCAAAATTCCCACGGGAACGGGAGTAAGCGGGAAAAAACATTTGTATGAATAAATCTGAACCGCGTAAGATAGATGAAGGGGGGGTAAAACGAGATTCACGCGTACGAAGTCGCGGGCGGCCGCTAGTCACTTATATTATTGTATGCCAACCAGGCGAAACATAGTGAGACTATCATGTTATATTTTTATCTGTAAACACCTATGTTTCACAATAAATAATTTTGAATTTGAATTTATAATTATCACTTCACGGGATTTTACATCAAAAATTTATAACGGTAAATAAGATATTTCTATATCGCACCCTTAATAATGAATGGGCACAATTCCAAAATTCAATTTTTTGGGAAAAGCCAAAAAACCAATCGGCGGATCGCGGTTTTTTACATAATTGGCTCTAAAATCTTTATTTTATCAGCTACAACTTTCAAATTAAGCATACTTCATCACTGGTATCTGTTATATAATTTGACATAAGACATTTTTGAAAATATTGATTATGAGTATTTAAAAAAATTGTTTAAAAAAATATTTCAAAGTTAGGCCTTTATTTTACTATTTATGTTGTTGTGATTTTGGGTATTACTTATACTTGTGCCCATCTAATCCTTAGGCTGAATTGTTTTATATGGCATATCCCCTAATATTGCTCTCTAATATTTAAAAATAATTGTATTATTCGATTTTTATATTGATTTACGCCCAATAACATTGGGGACAGTTATTTTGCGGTATAGTAGCTTATAGCCAATTCAGTATAAGAGTAGGGTGCTGAATACTAGAAAATTATTAGATATGTCGAATTAGATTAAAATAAAGACTATTAGCTATTTCTCTGAGAAAAACGACATGAAAATACTAATTTTATGCATTTAAAATATTTTTACTTAGATAGATAGGGACTCTTACCCTATAAAAAATATCATCATCATCAACAGCCCTTTACAGTCCACTGCTGGACTATGAGCCTCCTCCACTATAGTGGAGGGTTTTGCCATAATCTCCACGCTTGGCAGGCGGGTTGGAGATCGCAGTTTAAAAGATTGATGTTTTTCAGAGAGCGCTGCTGCCCATTCTCTGTTTGATGTGTAGTCCCTAAGTCGCCTCTTACGACACCCGCGGGAAGAGTAGCGGGAATAAAAAATATGCTTTTCATCAAATCAAGAAAAAACCTACAAAAACTTTTTCTGTAAGGTTTTCTGTTATGGATTTGTTCAGGATAATCACTTATTAAAGTCCAACAGCCAGTACCTCCATTTTCCGCAGTTTGGCACCTCACGTCACATCATTTTACCGAAGTCAGCCCTATAGCTTCGGCGCAGTGCCGATCACTGACGTTTGTCAACAAAATGGTGCTTGACTCTTGAGACAGGCTAAATTACACCATATTGTTAATGACATTGAGCATACATTTTTTTAAATACCTTCGCGAAGTAAAACTTCTGTACGTAGTACTTATTATTATTCTGTGGTAGTACTGACCCTTGTTCTTGATGCACTCGTGGTACTGTATGGAGAAAGACTCCATGTTGGTCTGCAGGTTGCGGATCTCGTCGCTGACCAAGTTGACCTTCTGGCGGACCGTTTGCAGACCGGTGATCAACTGCCGACGTTATATGCAGTTAGTTAAGGTCCATATTAGAATACTAAGCCAAAAGTACGGCCAACTAGCAGCGATACAAAAGGTCGATACGACTGTCGAGTTGACAATATTATTATATTCTGTCTCTTCCCATCTTGTGTATTTGTCGTAATGTCTCGTTCTCCCGCCAAAATATGTCAAAGTCAGACGGGTTCACCCATGACATTGGGTTTGTTTACATTTGGTATCGCTTCTCGTTGGCCGTAGTTTAGGTTAGGTTAGGTTAGGATTATAGGATTAGGTTAAAGGCTTCCACAGACCAAACGCGGGTCAGAAGCAGTGCGGGTCAGTTGCAGCGCGGCTGAGGGACACTGAAAGCAGCGCAGTTTCAAAGCAGTTGCAACGCGGGCAAAAATTTAAATATTCGAAAACCGCTTTCAACGCGCTACTACCGCCCTGCGTCCGGTGTGTCATGCTAATGCACTTGCCATATGTTTGTCTCGAAGCGCTGGTAGGGCCCAAAAGATAAGGAGACATGTAAAGTGCCCCATAAGGGCTACCTTTTTCTTTTTTTATTATTTTCTATTGACGTTCATAAGTGCCACTTGTGGTCTAAACTGAATAAATATTTTTGATTTTGATTTTTGATTTAATATGGCCGCCATAGTAATACAAGAGCGCGGGCCCGCGTTCAAATGACAATGCCAGATTTTGTATGGAAAGTGGCGTCTTTTTTTTTCGCGCGGCCATCGACCAAACCTTGTTTTTTGATTACAAAATAGTGTAATAAACCAAACTTACTATGGCATGTATACCTCTAAACTCAGTCTGAACTGAGTTACGAGCATTAGAAGTTTGATGATTTTCATACTAGATTTGCTTTTTGTGCGCAAGTTTTGTAAGAAATTGCAACAAAATATTGCGCAATTTTTTTATTGCGGTGATTCTGCTCCNCACTTTTCTTTCACGACTATAAAAATATTTTAGCAATTTAATTCACGAAATCAATTGCACACATTTAAAATAAAGTTTGTTTACACTTTGACAACAATAGACTGACATGCATGGTGACATGTCAATGAAGTTTTCAGTTACTGTTGCCATTAAAAGAAATTAGTACCATTAGATGGCGAGGGTTTTTATGTTCCTGGTCAGGCTATAGCACAGATATCACTACTTAAGCTTTATATGAAAAAATATAAATTCTATATTCCCCTATGAAACATATCTGTGCCCCTATTATTACTTTTCTCTATGCCCTATGCGTTCTTCTTGACGCGTATTGCTTGAAATATCTAAAACCGCCTGTATCTAATCGGTCGGGGATTTCAACATTCTCTTTCTATTCTACCTACTTAGTAGCACTAGCACTCACAGCACAGCGTGGTCATCGGCCAGTTCGAAAGTTCGAATCACGTCGCGGCTGCAGGACTGTTGTTATTGTGAACCCTAATATAGGATAATTAATTACCTTANGATCCACACGATCTCTTACCTCTTTGCCCGTCGCATTTTCTGGTTGGTCGTCCACTGACAGCGCCTGCTTTTACCGACCTCTCCGAAGAGCCAACTAGTCGTCTCACCCGATACCAGAGAGTGGAGCAGATTCGACAACATTTCTGGACGCGATGGACCAAAGAATATGTCTCAGAGCTGCAGACTCGGATAAAATGGAGTGAACACAAGCCAGACCTACAACCCAATACTTTTGTGGTTATAAAGGAGGACAATTCTCCCCCCTTGAAATGGAGCTTGGGTCGCATCATCACCACCATTCCGGGCAAGGATGGAGTATCTCGAGTAGCAGACATACGAACAGCAACTGGAGTGGTACGCCGTGCCTTCACCAAGATCTGCCCGCTGTTCCACGAGAATACACATTAGAAGCTGGTGCTTCCAAGGCCGGGGGCATGTTGAAGCCAAACTAAAACCCACGTAAAACGGAACGCAGTGACTTCACTCAGCGGCGCTCTTATTGGCTACTTTAAAAAACGTATCGCTGTCAAAATTTGAATTTTATGCATATCATTACTATTTGGTCTACGCATTACAACCTTTGAACCTGTAACTGTCTTTTTTTCTGCTCATCATCTACTGCAACTGAAATCTTCAATTCTCATACGAAACAACGTACCTATAGTAATTATCATTAAAATCAAATAAGTAAGTACCTACCAACCTAAGTTATTAAAAAGTAAAAAAACTAAAACCCAACTACGACAAAAAACGACGCTGAAAAAGTATAAAACAAGATTTTCAGAATACTGAACTGAACGAAGTTGCCAATGTAGTTGCATAGTAATTTTCATGTTTGGAAAACCGCAGTCACACGTTGTCAAAGTGCTATGGTAGGTAGGTAGGTTTAAGTAACGTGTGACTACGCCTTTCCAAACATGAAAATTACTATGCAACTACATTGGCAACTTCGTTCAGTTCAGTATTCTGAAAATCTTGTTTTATACTTTTTCAGCGTCGTTTTTTGTCGTAGTTGGGTTTTAGTTTTTTTACTTTTTATTATTTGTACTATTTTGGTGTTAAAGTGTATTTGTGGCGCATAATATGTATTAACAAAAGTTAAATTGATGAACTAATAAGTAGTAAAGAAGCTATGAACGAAAAGATCTGAATTATATGCAATCAGCCCATGAATACAGGTAAAGTCACAAGCAAATGCTAGTAATATATATATATTCGAAATGTGCAAGTAAAGCGCTTTCAAATGATACCAAACACGACATATTTATCTTAACTTTATTTTTTTACTCTGTATGTTTTGTCCGCTAGAGGGCGCCACATTCGATTTTGTGAAACCCCATATAGCCTATAACCAGCGGACAATTAAGACGCTTCTAATGATATGTCATTTGTCGAATTCTGATAAGTAGTTTAGAAGTTACGAGGGAACACATGAACATACATACATACATACATACATACATAGCCTGTCAAACTCATAACCCTCCTTTTGCTTTGCCGTAGTCGGGTAAAAATTAAGACCCTACCAAAAAAATTTACAAATTACATACAGAAAATAAAAACGAAGTAATTCTTATCCTATTTAACTACAATCGCCTACGCGCCCATCCCATTTGTCCGCCGCTGAACCGTACCCTAATATTCATCTCAGTAGGTAACGGCACATAGTAAGAATTTGCAAGGAAGTTTGTAAAAAGTCAGTAATTAACACTTTGATTTGCTCGTTTAAACACAGTGAATGATTCAAATAGGTACATACAGTGAATGGTTCAATTACATAAAATATCTTTATTTATTAAATTTTCAATATTATTTACGAACAGCGCTACACTATTAATTATATAGTACATGTAATATTTAGTTACTAATTTACTAATGATGTCGATAGATGGCGTTTGACAGCTTTGCCTTCATGAATATTTACGTACCTCAAAAATTTTTGTCAGGCGCAAGAAGATTTTAACCAATGACGATAGATGGCGCTTTTCCACGTCTTATGAAAATCCCAAATATTTTACGGGACCCTATTTTTTTCCAAAATAAAATTTAGCCTATGTTACTCGTGAGTTATGTAGCTTTCGAATGGTGAAAGAATTTTTAAAATCGGTCCAGTAGTTTTTGAGCCTATCCATTACAACTAAACAAACAAACAAACAAACAAACAAACAAACAAAGTTTTCCTCTTTATAATATTATAGTGTAGACATACTCGTATCTTTAAAAAATCATAAATATAATTTAATAAAGTAAATAAGCATGCAGAGCATGCAGCATGAAAGCAAGCATGCAGCATGCATTGGTATCTCCTCGTCTCCGGCGCTGTGGGATGTGCAGCCCTTCCGCCCTAGCGTAACGAGGCTCAGGCTGAGGCTCAGGCACCCACGCTTGCTTCCGCAGCTTCGGCTTTTTGGATCGCCATCGGCGCCTTCGGCGCCTCGGCGACCAGCCTCAGCCGCTCCAGCTCACCCGGGCGCCTGAGCCTCGTTACAGCGGGCGAGGGCTGCCCTCCCTCCGCGCCTCCGGCTTTTAAATTACACTCTAGGGGTAGGGCAGACAAGACTACGTGGAGTCGGTTTTGCAGCGATTCGTTTCTGTCACGTTAGTTTTGTGGCACAAAATATTGCCTGTTTTGGACCATTTCAAATTAATTTAATGTTAAAATATGATTTAATACGAATATAGAATTTCAATAATATGGATAAATACGGATTACTAATATTTGGCCAAAAACGTTTCCCAAATTATCACATCGCAAACAACGTTTCGCAAATTTTCATTTGGCAAAAATATTTTACGATAAAATATTTACAAAATAATTTAATTGTCTACTACAAATTAGCTTGTGGTTATTATTTTGTTTAGTGGGTAGATAATATAAAATTTGTTCTAAATTAATTTTCATATTAAATTCTTTTTATCGAAATTTCCAAATGATTCATTAAACAATAGAGGTGATTCTAGCGCTCGGCGGCCGCTGCCGCGGCACGCTTCGCTCGCCTTCGCGCGTTAAGGGTCACTGTTCTAACCTAACCTAACCTACTATTTTCTACGATACCTACTTTCTGCAACCATACTATTTTCTGCAATCTCTTTGTTTTACATAAAATTCTTGTGAAAACCATGATCATCTGCCTTATGCTTTGTTTTGTGGGTAACGGTGGGTAAGTATGTGTAGTGTCAATAAAACATTTGCTATACATATAAACATTTGCCAAGTAAAATTTTGCCAAATGATAATTTGACCAAATGAATTAGTTGCGAAAAGTACAGTTGCTAAAAGTTCATTTGGGAAATGAAACTTTGGCGATAAGTTGTTTGCGAAGTGAAATTTGGCGAAAAGTAATTTGGCCAAACGGAAGGATACCGATAAATACACTTATAAGTAATAAATTTATGAAAACAAATATTAGGATTCATCACATTTATGAATGTTACTAGCTTTCCGCCCGCGGCTTCGCCCGCGTGGAATTTTGTCTGTCACAGAAAAACTTTATCGCGCGCGTCCCTGTTTCAAAAACCGGGATAAAAACTATCCTATGTTCTTTCCCGGGACTCAAACTATCTCTATGCCAAATTTCATCAAAATCGGTTGCGAGGTTTAAGCGGGAAAGCGTAACAGACAGACAGACAGACAGAGTTACTTTCGCATTTATAATATTAGTTGGGATAGTTATTTATTCGAATGATTATGAGTTTCGATCATTAGTATAGAAAAATATATGAAAACAAATATTAGTAAAAGCTAAGTGTATGATTAGTGATATTATGAATATCAATGATTATGTTTTTAAATATGTAGGTTTTAAATTTTTTATGAAGAATGATCATTATGGTATCAAATTGTATGAGAAATATTTTCGGACCTCCAATGATAGGAATTGAAAAGTTATGTAAGAAAATGCGCTACCCTCCTGCATACTAGTCTACTGGTAATACGTGTTATGGCAGTAATTGTAAAATTAATAGGTTCAACATTAACTGAAACTCGTGATAACGCTTACTATAAAATGAGTAATCGCTGAAAATGCTTGATTATTGTTCAAAGTGACAATGTCAAAGTTAGTTTTGTTCGTGGCCCTTACGGGCGTTTTGTTTTCAGTAGCTGCGTTGTCACTCTTAGGTATTTGTTATTATTAGGGTTCCATAACCAAAGGAAACTGAACCCATTACTAAGGCTTCGCTGTCTGTCTGTCATCAGGCTGTATTACTCGTACATAAACCGTGATAGCACATCAATCTACTACTACGGACCAAGAAATTTCCCTAACGGATTTTGAATTTTATACCTTTAGAATAAGTATCAAAATAATTATTGACGTATGTAATTTTTGTTTTCAGATCCATGCACTAATGAGAATGAAGAGTTCTCCTCTTGTTCAGAATGTGATCAATACTGCGACGACCCAGAAGACCAAGACTGTGAATGTACGTCGTTGTCGTTCGGCTGCGTTTGCAGCGATGGCTTTGCGAGGGACGATGATGGAACTTGCATACCAGAAGAGGATTGCCCACGTAATGTATTTTTTATCTACTACGAGGAAGTCCTGAGAGGTACGGGAGGTGCCTGGATTCGAGCGGCGCAGGACCGGCCTTTGTGGAAATCCTTGGGCGAGGCATTTGTCCAGCAGTGGACGTCTTTCGGCTGAAACGAACGAACGAACGAGGAAGTCAAAGCCTGCATCTAACCTGATGGGAAGTGATGATCAGGCTGAAGGTAGAAGCGAGCTTCTTAACCCGGAATCCTCACAAAGTTCATAGAGGAACTGGTTATCTCACATGTAACTGTCGAAAAACGACAGTGCTGTTAACAGGGTTGTTAAGGCAACTTAGATATGGTGGTATGGTGGTTTACAAACCGAAGCGAGTAAAAAAAAAAATTGTCAGCGCTGAGAATTGACCCTGGGATCTCTAAATCTCTCTCAGATCTCTTATCCTCGGTTTTATGATTGGTTTATGATCATCACTAGGCGGTTTCTATGAGTTAAATGAAGCCTTGCAGCATCACACGTCCTCACTGATAGCATCGGCATATTTTGTAATGTTCTCAGGCTTTGTAAAATTTTCTTTTGAGTTTTACACGAAGAAATTTCATCATCATCATCATCATCATTTCAGCCATAGGACGTCCACTGCTGAACATAGGCCTCCCCCAATGCTTTCCATGTTGATCGATTGGTAGCGGCCATCGTCCAGCGCTTCCCTGCTACCTTTACGATGTCGTCGGTCCACCTTGTAGGTGGACGTCCCACGCTGCGTTTTCCGGTGCGCGGCCTCCATTTCAGAACCTTTCTGCCCCGACGAAGAAATTTAACGATGATTATCCACTTTTCTTGGTTAAACTGTGTCTTTAACAAAATTCAGGACATAAATTTCGTACTTACTTAAAAACTTACAAAGATAATTATGTCATTATTTTATCGCTATATTTACGACTTATATCATTGGACCTGGCCTGTTGAGGGTAAAGGACAAATCACACTAATTAACCCGGAAACGAATCGTAACAGTATCAACTCGAGGCGGTCAGTATTCTTTGTGTGAAACTCCGTACTGCAACGCACACTTATCCGCACCGTAACCTAAACACCCAAAGTGACCGACATAGCTCGCAGAATTGCTAAAATCAAGTGGCAGTGAGCGGGGCACATAGCTTGTAGAGACGATGGCCGTTGGGGCAGAAAAGTTCTCGAGTGGCGACCACGGGCTGGAAGACGTAGCGTGGGCAGGCCTCCTACCAGGTGGAAGATCTGGTGAAGGTCGCGGGAAGAGCCTGGATGCGGGCAGCGCAGGACCGTTCATTGTGGAAAACCTTGGAGGAGGCCTTTGTCCAGCAGTGGACGTCATTTGACTGAAACGAACGAACGAAGGAACCTAAACACCCGCCTCGCGGTTGACAGCGCGGCGAAAGGCGATACTGTGTTGATCCCTTTCCGAGTTGATAAGTGCCATAAGTAGGAAATGATCTATTTTGAAACAGTTTTTTTAAATGTCCGCATGATTTACAGCACCGCCACCACCACCGCCGCCAGCATAAGGAAGAGAAGACAACTAAGAAAGAATGCGATGGCAGCACACCTAAGATATTATAAGGGAAAGGGAAAATAAAAATTATATGAATAAAAAATCAATCGTCAACAGGTCATTCTGTTTAGGAAAGGCTAATGGAAAATTAGTACCGCTGGATTTAGTGTAATCATCATGCAAATTATTGTGAATTTAAAATGATGCGTGAATTTTAAAAGAAGGGCTAATACCTAATACATTATATGAAAATGTTGTATTATTTTTTGTTACTCTAATTTTGTTTATAAATTGGCATATTATTAAAGTCAACCCTTCTTAATTCAACAAGTCTTGAAACCCAGCTCTTATTATCTTATTAAATTAAGCAGTGTTGCAGATTTTGGCAAATTATTTTAAGCATAAATACTTTCAGCGTCTTAATCGATATCTCTAAGGCATAAGAAAAAAGTATGTTATAGTTTTAGTTGAACTTTTATGTGTAGTGGCGCATAATAAACAAAACTTAACTTTCTATTTTTCTTTTCATGTTATTCTAATCTTTTTACTTTTTGTATGGAGTTTAACAGGTTTGAAGTTGTGTTTGAAGTTTGTTGAAGTTAAAGTAAAAGTAATTCAACCCAGCCTCATACAATAAAACCCATGTCTGTTAAAATAAAATTGTTAGTAAGAAAGGTATAAAATTTATTTATTTTTATTAAACAGTACTTTACCGTTATTCGAAGCCTTTATAATGAGATTAGCGTCTGTCTTTTCCTGTTTGAGTACTAGTTTTGACGTATAATCTGCCCACGTGACTTCCGCTCCGGTCCCCCACCGCCTAAGCACGCCTCAATTAACGACACTAGCGCCACCAACGGTAGCTCGAAACTAGGTTTCGATATTCTCGCCATTGGTGTTTTAGTTCCCGTTCGAGACGGTCGTAGAATTAGCTCCGCTAGTTCGCGACCCATCTCACAGGTACTAGTCGTGACGTGATTCAGGTAAAATATTACCATCATAATGTAAGTACTTCTAAATTATTATGTACTGGCTGAAAACTTATAAAAATTACTGTGATTACTTATTTCGCAGTGTAATTTATTTTTACAACGGTGTTACCGTTCGGGGGTAGATTGCATTCAATCTAACTCAGTGTAATTTTAAATAATTATCTTTCTTCTCTAGTAATACTTGTACCTAACGGTATTCCGTTAGACGTGTTTTAAAAGTAACATTACTTTTTAGCAATGTTTGTTTCTAACGGTTTTTCGTTAGATATGTTTTTAAGCTAACTTTTCTTCTTAGCAATGTTCGTACCTGACGGCGTGTTCCGTTAGATGTGTTTTAAAACTAACATTCCTTTTTAGCAATGTTTGTGCCTAACGGTTTTCGTTAGATGTGTTTTAAAACTAATATTCCTTTTTAGCAATGTTCATTCCTAACGGTATAACACTCCTTTTTAGCTGTGTTTGTTCCTAAGGGTTTTCCGTTAGATGTCTTTATTTTCAAAAGGAAAGAGGAAATATTATGTCCACGTGCAGAAGAGGAGCAAGAGTTGGCGTAGAGGTCAAATCAAAGGATGGTGTGGTGTAATGTGATAGTCGCAAGATGTGATTGCTTGCTACAATAAGCTGTAAGTACCAACTTACCAATACCATTTCAGACATACGAATTCCATCGGACGGATTGTGTTGATTTATAAATCAACAAAATAAATAAACGGTAAACTACCTTTATCAATATGCATCCGGGGAAAGTATGAAAACTTCCACTAGGTAGGGTAGCGTACCGACGTACCTATTCTACCGCCATTATGGAAGTCTAACGCATGGCTTATAACCCAAGAGTGAAGTGTGCAGTTTGTCCTATTAGGATACGGTACGTAGGTATAATAATACCTTTGTGGTTTTCTTAAACTATGATTTCAGGAAAACGCTATGCTGTTACTGTGTAGATAAACAGTGAGTCTGTGTAATAAACGGTGAAGGATGAACATCGTCTATTCAGCCTGATACGCAGTTTATTTGATGCTAGCGGCGTCTGGAAAATTTTTCGGCAGCAATACGATCGCAACTCTGCTCCGCAGATCGATCTGAGATTTCGCCTTATGCTAAATACCTGCAGTGGAAAAATCAAACTGGCTACTCGGCAAGCTAGATGGCAGTGTAACCAAAACGCAGCAGCATAATCCTGTAGCGAGGGTAAGTTCTCTTGGAGCAAACAGGGAAAAACCAGGAGCCAGAACCTTTTCTCCCTCATCCCACCGGGATAGGAGAAAACTCAAACACTCAAGGAGTCTCATATTGAGCCGGGCAACGCCGCTCATTTTTATTTACATTGAGAGGTCTTAGTAGGGCATTTGTCCAAACCCTCTTGTTATCCCTCATCCCACTGGGATAGGAAATTACCCAAAGAGAATCAGACTCAAATCATTACATTTCGAGCCGAGCAACCTCGCTCATTTTTATTTACGTCGAGAGGTCTTAGGGCATCGCTCTAAACCCTCATGTTATCCCTCATCCCACTGGGATAGGATATTACCCAAAGAGAACCGGACTCAAATCACTACATTTCGAGCCGAGCAACCTCGCTCATTTTTATTTACGTCGAGAGATCTTAGGGCATCGCTCTAAACTGTCATGTTATCCCTCATCCCTCTGGGATAGGAGATTACCCAAAGAGAATCGGACTCAAATCATTACATTTCGAGACAAGCAACCGCGCTCGTTTGTATTTGCGGTTCAAAGACATGAGGGCATCGTCCTAAACTAAATCCTCATAATTTTGAAGAGTTAAAGAACCCAAACGCCTTATTCCACGGCAAACGAAAATAAGTAAAGTTGCCGGGTAGACATGAGGGCTTCGCCCTAAATCCGCATAACTATAAAAGGTTCTGAAATTCTATTTTGCACGGCAAAATTAAAGTGATATTGCAGGGAGGACATGAGGGCATCGCCCCAAATCCTCATAATTTTCAAGGGTTATGGAACCCTAATTAAAATGCTTTATTTCATGACAAAAGTAAGCTATTTAATACCTGCCATGGGTAAAAGGTGGAGACAGAGATCATGAGATTACGCAAAAATGACTCGATTCGTGTCAGTTTGGCTTATTTCATTACTGCCGAGATGATACGAGGGCATCGCCCTAAACCTTCAGAATCTTGAAGGATGTTAATTAATCGGGGCCGCAGCTATGCGCTCTGAATTTTTGGTACCGAACAGTTAACGCCTGGAGAAATTAAATAAACTTAAGCCTTTATGCAGCCTCTGCATAGTAAAGTTACAACTATTGACCTGACAGTCTTTTAAATAAGGTTATACATCCATAGACACTTGGCGGGTACCACAAAGTACTGAATACTAAAATAAGTATTTCTCTGCCTATACATACCTATAGTACACCGACAGACTCATGCAAATGTTCTGACGGCAATTGATTCGCACAGAAAGAGTCGCGACATTCGCGCCCTTACCTATTAGACGACTTCATTCTGGGGTAACTCAGGACCCATCCTTGCTTCGGGGTCAGATAAAACCCATGCCCCTATTGTAATAAAAGCATACAAGTCTGGATAATAAACACAATGAAGTCGGTCCTTACCTATATAAAATAAATAAACAAAATAATAACAGTCTTACAAACTAGTAACAGTAAAAGGTGAACTCCATAAATACAAAATGGTCTAACCGAGTCTCGGTTACCAAAAACATGCAGATCAAGTCACGTAACGTTACAAATCCTAAAGCATTGGCTCTTCTCATGTTATAACACTACAATTCATGATTTGCGTGAGGCAAAGAGTATTTTAACCGCCAACTTGAGGCGCTCATGGCACCCAATACCAAGTACTTATGATCCACAATAACCAAAAGTATGAAGCTTATCTGAGCTTAAAACAAATTGGACACGCTGCATGGTAACGCATTTCGCAATTGAATTTCACTGTACAACGAAAACAGTGACTTTAGTAAACCGTACTTACTAAATATATATTAAACCGCGCAGGTTTACCTACTACAATTTGTTATTTTCTCATTTACACAAGCCATTACATTCGTTGGAGAAAAGATTGCATACCAAAAGTCACACAAGTCTTTAGTCTCTTAACTGAACTTTCCGTGTGCCCTATTATAGTGTCAATGACTACGTCTAGTCTACTTAATTTAAGTAAATAAATATAATTTATTATTAGTGTCATAATATGACACCATGTCATATTGCTAATTCGACCTTTTGTGCACCTCTGTGGTACAATAAAAATTGTCGTATGAATATGAACGACTTTTACGAGGAATTAAGGGAATAAATAAAAACCTTCAGTCCAAGAAAGTAATTTAACTCTGATTTTTCCAATTATCACTGTGACCTTAGGGTCACACAGAAGTACATAAACATGGTTGGACTTAATTTTGGATAATTGCATTAACACTCTTAAGCTCTTTGCTTGGGGCCGAAAGTCCTTCGCCTACCTACATGGTACAATTTACAAAATTCGTATTTGATGTGATTTAAATCCATCAATCATTATACTGTAACGAAGGTAGTCACAAGCAAAATGTTGTGGCACAAACAACTGTTTACGAGTTAGCTTGTTTTAAGTACAACAGCCTCGTGAAATATTCTAATACCTATCCGACTCGCTAGGTCAATAAAGTAATTTGTCTCTGCTGACTATTGTCACAAAAATTAGTACTTACCTACCTACTGGCAACTTAGGTATGTACACTTCAATGAATCATGAGTGACATTGGCGATGATATAAAACTTTGTGTTACACAAACATCATTACATAAATATTTTTACATAAATATTATTACATCATGCAAATGAGCGATCGTCCAACGGCATTCAGGGTGATGAAAATAAATCATTCGAAATTAAATCCGATGCCCACCCTAAGGGCCTTGATGAAACCTGATAAGGTTTAGATCGGCTACGAAACTATCATTTAATTCTAGCTGTGCTTGCGACTTCGTCTGCATAACTTTTCCCGCTTTCGCAACATTCTTATTGATGCTCCGCTACTATTGGTGGTAGAATGATGTAATTATGATTTTATAGCATTCGTGGTTAAAGGACTCCAACTTCTTCAGCCCTATAACATTATTATCATAATTGTAATTACAATAATATACATAATTACATATTATTATTAAGATTGCTCTGAATTAAGCTGGTTGACTAACCGTCAATAAGCTGATCTAGCTAACAAGTTATCACTGTTAGCCCTAAAGATAATGGTCGCACAGTCCTACCACAGCACCGACGTTGGTAAACCGCAAAGTTTACTAACTTTGTACTAGAAAAGTTTGTATCATTATAAATTTTATCAATTCCGACTCAAACTTCGCTATCCCTAGCGAACAGCGATAACGCGGAATACTCAGACAATACAAAAGTATCGTACCTATACATAGCCGGCTAGCTATTGTCACCTATTCATTACACCGTCCACCTAGGCTACGGTCCCGTAAAGGTTTTTAAATATTAAAATCTGATCTGATACCTAAATGTGGGAAATGTTGGAGACCATCAAACGCCCGCTATCGGCAAGCGACTTTAACTGTACCAGTGAATATTCTTATCCATACCTAATAATTATTCACTCTTACCGAAGCTTACATATTTCATCCAATGGCCTGATAATGTGAGTGAAGGTGAACGTAGCTTTTGAGCCTTTTACATGACGTAAAGTAACCGATAGTTCATTATTACGTAGTTAATAAACAATCCATTAAACGTGAATTTACGGAGATGCATATGCAGTGGTTGCATTCTGTAAAATATTTTAATGTACCTGCACACAGTAGGTACATTACCACTCGGTAGACAGATAAGCGTATCCACCTAAATATTCAACAATTTTATTTAGGTTCTAACTAATTCATAACATTTCTCACTGATCAATGTCTTATTCTTAAATTGATCACATTGGCGATTACACAGCGCCACCAGGAGATAATAGACACGTCTCTCATTATAAAGGCTTCGAATAACGGTACAGTACTGTTTAATAGCGACGTTTTACCTGAAAATAAAACGTTTATTAAACATACTTACCTTATTCGAAGCCTACTTTTTAAATCTACCTGGTGTCATAAAACACAATGGCGAGAATATCGAAACCTAGTTTCGAGCTACCGTTGGTGGCGCTAGTGTCGCTAATTGAGGTGTGCTTAGGCGGTGGGGGACCGGAGCGGAAGTCACGTGGGCAGATTATACGTCAAAACTAGTACTCAAACAGGAAAAGACAGACACTACTCTCATTATAAAGGCTTCGAATAAGGTAAGTATGTTTAATAAACGTTTTATTTTCAGGTAAAACGTCGCTATTATTTCTCAGTCAGTACCTCTCTACAGTCGACATTCAGGCTGGGTTGCACCTTCGTACTTTAACTTTGATAAACGTCAAAAATCTGTCAAACTACCTACATACAAAATACACCGGTTATCGCTATAGTTGCTGTCAAAGTTAGATGGTGCAACTCAGTCTTAATATTACAGCTAATTAAGTTAATAGCTTGATGTCCTAT
Organism: Ostrinia furnacalis; assembly: GCF_004193835.3. Lineage (NCBI taxonomy): Eukaryota > Metazoa > Arthropoda > Insecta > Lepidoptera > Crambidae > Ostrinia > Ostrinia furnacalis. Next base: position 49,351 of record NW_021132316.1, on the reverse strand, counting down.
TGTTTGTTTCTTTGTACCTTGACTTGAATCACCTGAAATATATAGGTATAGGTTTTATTTTTATCAGTACTATAATCACTATTTTCGTAATTTGCCAAACAAATATTGCGCCCATAAAAAACATGTGAGTGCGTCCATCCATCGAGCAGCCCTAAAAGTGGAATGGAGTTGATTCTCAAACAAATACCGGCCAAAGTTCACCACAGTACGAACTCGGTCATTTAACAGATGCCCACGTCAGTGCAAAATGTTCCGTGGCGGAATGTTGCCGGGCCGGCAAGCAACCGCAACCGAATAACGGCTCAACCACACCGCTGAAAACCGGATTTGCGAAAGCCTAAGCTGTATTTATAAATGGCATGTATTTAAATGATCTTTTTAAATTAGCAAAAACGGCAACTAAAAAAATCTAAATGGTCATCTATTTTAATGATTGATCCTCTTTCTTTGAGACATAAAATAAATGAAATCGATCGATATTTTAACCGCTATTGAACTACGCAAAAAAAATTTGAGATGTAAAAATTATATCTGATCGTTACTTGTTGGTCCTCAAAAATAAAAGAAATGAGCACCAAATATTCAATATTGTGATACTTTTTTAAATAATTCGATTTGTATAAAATATTTTTTGTCTATATCAAATAATCTTCAAAATAATTATGTTATGGTACTTATTTTTATTAAGTTGTAGTCAAAGGATGGAAACTATTTAAAGGCACTTGATGTTCAAAGATATTTTTTATTAAAAAAGCATACTTAACACGTTCACACTGCGTTATCGGGTCGAATTGACCTTAGGTGCTGGATGCGTTGGTGCGGGATGGATGGATATATTCGATCTTTTCAGTAGTACGAAAAATAAATATTGTTTTGCAATTGTTTCGTCAAACACAGTAAATATTTGGAAAAAAAAACTTATCAGGTCCTTACGACCCGATGTCGCACTAAAAGTAAACAAATATCGTTTAGTGCTTTTATCGTGTCTAATCGACCCGTTGACAGATGACTTTATGGTCACTGATCACGGTCGAGATCGGTATACTAAGAGAAAATCAACCTTGCGATTTGAACAAAATAAAGAGGTAAAAATTATAATGTCGGGTTCAGGGATGTCAGAAGTAAGAAATTATTTTACATAGCGCCTTTAGTCCCAAACCAAGCAAAGCTAGTAATTTAAACAAACATGGCAATGTACCATTCTGCTTGCTTATTGGCCGCTCAATGACCAATGACGGACGATTGTCACTCAACCACAAAGTACCGAGTAAATTAAATATTAACCAATAATATTTTTAGTTACATCAAATATATTTTAAAGTTAAGTTATACATAGATCGAAATGTATTTATTAGGTGATCAATATTAAAAGGCAAACTTGATATAAAAATCATCAAATTAACAAAATTAAAGATCAATAACTAAAAAAGAGGATCAAATATTATTTTTGTTTACCAAATATTAAAAGAGTATGTGAAACATAAATATTATGTTACCTTTAATGAAGATCATTCATAATTTGTCCGTAGATCAACTAATATAGACCCAATAATTAATATAAAGATAAAATATAATAAAAAACATCATTTATTTTTAAAAGTGCACATACAAAAAAGATCAATTAGTTTTTAGAGGATCAAATAATATTGTCCCTTTATAAATGGGTTTGCCGATGATCATTTCAGAGACTCGACTTAGTTTAAGTCAATGAAAGGGTTAACTTATACAAGTTTGTTGGTCTAGAACAGTGGTTCTTAACCGGTGGTCCGCGGACCACTGGTGGTCCCTGGAGGCATTCCAAGTGGTCCACGAAGTGCACTTGCACACCTTGGTCAAAACCACTTTTAACTAATTTTTGCAGTCAAACTGGTTTTGACCGATTATGAGGTGGTCCCTGACAAGACAGAAATTTGGTAAAATGGTCCCTCATGACTCAAAATTTATAAAATTCATTTATTTTTGCAAATAGGCTTTTAGAAAGCACTTTTACACGTCCCAATATTAACCCTACCACTGCCTCGGGACAATAAATGGGCCAGTGCTGAGAAGAAGCAGCGCAAGAAACTCAGTCACTATTGTCAGCCTCCTTTTCAAGGGTTTACAGTCATACGCATTGATGCGAGCTAGGTGGCTAAAGGTTAAGAACCACTGGTCTAGAACTACAATGAATTGTATAGTACAACAATGATAGCAGAGGGTGCAGATTTATCCTTTACCACCGACTTTTAGTTGGCCGATAGCTGGGTCGGGCTGCATGTATGAAAGTGCGCACATTACAACGATTTGGTATCGGCCGATTCTTTAAACGAACTAAAATCGAGCCCAACTATCGGTCAACTAAAGGTCGGTAGGTCTGCGCCTAGGCTTAATCGGAGGATAAGTCAGTATGACATGCTTTAAAAAAAAACTGTAAAATAAAATAAAACCTTTTATTTTGCCAATATCTTGAACATTTTTTTGTTTTAAATAAGGATCAAATAAATATTTTTTAATTTAGTTTATTTTTTCTTAAAATCCAAAAGCCTACTTTTGTCCGATTTCCATCTGGGTTATCGTTGCATGCTTATCAGAGGCGGAATCAAATTAAAACAAAAGAAAAGTTGGCAAAAACATGAATGAATTCCGGACCTTGTTGATTTCAAAACCAATGGATATAATTTTCCTGGAAAATTCATATTTTAATTATTTTTTTTTCGGTAAAAATGACAATGATCCGAGACAATATTTTATATTTTTGCCAACCAATTCCTTACACTTTAAAATATAATTTGATATAATGTTATTCCTTCATTCTTGACTTGATATCTTGAAAATCGGTGCAGTTTTTATATCTTCTTACTTTTTGTCTAGACATGGTGGCTGCGCTTCTGTTGAAATAATAATAAAATAGTTTTAATAAGTTATGATTTTGTTGATTAGTTAGTAAGAATAATGGATGGCTCAATAAAAATATTTTTGATTTTTGATTTTTTTGAAACACCATGAGCACATTAATTGAAGTAGGTACAGACGATAGTAAATTAGTCTTTACAATTTGTTGTCAATTCGCTATTATTACAAATACTTAGTTACTTAGGCAGTTCGATTTTTTCAAGTTATTTATAATTTTCATACTTAGTTAAGAACCCACAGTGTTCAGCTGCTCTTGCTGTTATCCGTACTTATAGTATAAATGTATATTGTATACTGTGTATCGACTACGTTAAAAATATTAAAGCAGCAACAAAGAAAATCTATAAGACTATGAATTTCAGATTGATCCCTTTTATCACAGTAAAGCTATATTTAAGTAAGTTGTATAGAAGCATCATATGAAGCAATCACAGGCGAGGTGCTCTTGGATGCAGGCAGCGTGTGACCGGTCTTTGTGGAAATACATGGCGGCCTTTTTCCAGTAGTTGACAGCATTTGGTTGAGAAAACCATCATTTTACAGCTTGGTAATTACGTACCCTCAAGCATAAATGACTCTTATTTAATAACATATTAGGTACATTATTACCTGGGCACGTATCTTCTGGAATGCACATTCCTTCTTGTGTCCTCAAATAACCATCCTTGCAGATGCACCCTGGTTTACATTTTTTCTTAGGCTCTAATGCCAGGCAAGAGAGGAAGTTTATACCGTACTGGATGCAATACTGTTTCATGCATGGGGCGTTTGAGCATTGAGAGTATATTTCTCCGGGTGGACATTGCGCTTCTGGATTGGGAGAAGAATAATAACACCGGTCAACAAAAAAAAAAAAAATTTTTGCGCACGGATTTTAGTTATTATATTTAAACTAAATAAACAAATTTATTTAAAAAAGTGCGATTACAAATCGAAAATATTTGCTTTTTAAGAAGTTATAGCGATTTGAATATTCCATCTTCATAGTAGAATGTCTCTAAAAATGCACCTCAAATTCTCATTGGGATACATTTATAAATAATTATGGGGGCTTATTCGCAAGAACAAGGGGCACGCTTCCATAAAAATATAGTGGGATTTGAGAGACGATGTTACCAAGGCCAGTATACTGAAAGCATGATAGGGTTAGGTTTTTATGAGAAAAACCTTCTATGGAACATGACAGGAAAGTAGAACATTTCATTTTAAGTAAATATTTGGACTCTATTTTTAAACTTCTCATGTGAGAATGAATCTTAAATGGATGTTTGGTATATTTTAATAATTAGAAAAAAAAGAAAGAAAGAAAAAAACATATTTGGCAACAAATTAAATCATCTCTAAGTCCATGTTTCATACATTCATTGATGAATTTTTCAATTTTTTACACATAAAAGCAAATTCAGAACAATTTTTTGTTGTTATTCTTATTTCTAGGTATTAAAGCGATAAAAATAAGCTATGCATAACCCGTGCGCAAAAATACTGTAGAGAGTTGTAAATAAACAGGTGCAGGGAATGGGATGGGAAAATCTAACAGCTAATTCAGACTACGAAGGCTAATAAATAGAAAGAACTAGAGATTTTTTCCCGGAAAATCAACAAGTTTGCTTGATCATAGTGTGTTTTTTTCAAGTTAATTTTATTTCATGAAAATTACATCGATTTCGTTACGTTCCTTTCGTTCCTTCGTCCATTTCAACCGAATGTCGTCCACTGCTGAATATAGGTCTCCCCTATAGACTTTCACAACTACCAGTCTTGCGCTGCCAGCATCCAAATGCTTTCCGTGACCTTCACTAGATCGTCGGTCCATCGAGTGACCTGCCTAAATACGTTTCCCTACGTCTAAGTATAGTTAATTACCTGGACACTCCTCCTGTGGGATGCAAACGCCGTCTTTATTCTTCAAGAACTTCTTCTTGCATATACATCCGGGTTTGCATTTGCTAGTATTGATTGCTGGACAGAATGGAATCGGCGCTCCATACTGGCTGCAGTATTGGAGTCGACATATCCCGTTAGCACACGTGGAATACTCTTCGCCGGACTTGCATCGCGCTGAAACAAAAATTAAATATAAGCGCTCGTGCCCACGGCAATCCAGTTCAGCGGGATTCACGCCTCTATTCTGAGCTCTGTGATTGGTTCGTGTTTCACCCTGTGCGTCCAAGCGTACTGTGAGACCTCATAGTAATGTTTGTGAATACGGGCGACAGTAATGCAAGATCCCACAAAAGTGGATTGTCGTGTGAACAATTACGAAATTCGATATACAAATGGCATGTTCGTGTGAACGTTAAATTAAAACACATAGGTAATTAATACGAAAACAGTTTCTGCAAAAAAACGGGATATCTCCGCAGGAACTAGCTCATAAAATGCGAGCTTCAAAACAGTTGATTGAAGTGCTATTCATTTTTTCATGATAAGTTTGAAATTGTTTATTTCAATATGAGTTTATTAGAGTCCGTTAGTATAGTTAATTCTCATGAACTAAGGCTGAGTTTCGAACTTTGACCACCTAACTTTGACCGTAACTATAACGATAAACGGCGTTTTTGTATGGAGTTTGACAGATTTTTGACGTTTGTCAAAGTTAAAGTAAAGTGTAAGCAACCCAGCCTTAAAATGATAGATTTAACTTTAATTTATTGCTTAAGCAGGTAAGGTTGATGCTTGAGCCACCTTATAGCAAGCAAGATGCTATCCTCGAGGGCCAACTTTGGATGGTAAACATACCCACATTGTTTACTCTGGAGTTTACACGGGGCGAGCACATAAACAAAGGTGTCTCACAAACATTGATGCACTTTAATACAGTTTAATTTTATGTTTACGATCACCAGAATGTACTCTGTGTTTGTTCATATAATCTTTGCAGAATTCATTGTCTAATGATAACTCAACAAGTCCCTAATAATAGGCTTAAAGCGGAGAGAAACGATAATTAAAACTGTTAGAAATGTAACGTCACTTTGTCTAGGGCGCTGTAGACAATGTGACAACCATTCTTTACGTAAGTGCTTCGATATTTAAGTCCAACACAAACGATGCACTCGAATAAACCCCATCTAAAACTTTGATCATTTCTGCCTAGAATTATACGAAATTAAATCAACATGGTTCGTTATTAGATAGCCAAGCTAAACCAAATATTTTGTCCGAATTTAGTTGAAAACCCAATTCGTTGGTGTAATCCGTCAACCCGCCCGTGCCCCGTACTCTAGTTTACTCGTTTAAAGGTTGCTACACACTATAAGCGGGTCACTATTATCGATCGGCACGAGTGACTACTGCATCTACATTTTTGCATCTGAACTAATTACTATAATTTTATTGATTAACGTCCGACTGTGCCGATTATCACTGATTATGCTTATGACGGTTCGCGTCACAACAGAGAGTGACAAAGACAAGAAGTGACTGTGACAAACTAAGACAGTAGACTACGCTACGATCGTACTTGACTTAGACACCTTAGATCTGTCGCTTGTCTCGATTTCGTTCACGAACTGTGTGCTTACCATGAGTTAAGAGTTTACGTTAGATGTGCTCGCTAGCGACTACGTAAACAATGACATTAAATGTATGACAAATTGTGCAGCGCCCCTAGCGGCTACTTTCAAGAACTAAACTCTTCACAGATTTTTTTGATGCAGTAGCTAGCGAGTACACCTAACGTAAACTCATGTTAAGCACACTGAACGCGCGGTCTCTGTCGCGGTCGCTGTCGCGGTCGCTGTCGCGCTCGCTTGTCATTGCACTTGTCACGATCGCTTCTCTCTGGTCGCGGTCGCTTGTCACTGGTCGCGGCGCGAAACGCGTGAGTGTGTAGCTTCCCTGATAGCACAACACCGACCCGGTTGTAAATAGATGGGCAGGGCAATGAGTGGGAGGTGCAACACTCAAGACGGAGAGCTATATCCACTGAAGGGCATTGGGTCGGCGAAGATGGATAGAAAAATTTTTCATTACTTAAGACTTTATCTTGGGTTTATCAAAAAAGTTAAAGAAAACGGTGCAGCAATAATTTCTGAATAATTCTGAAAACGGTTTTATTCAAGGTCCGGTTTATTTTATGCGTTTCATTTATTGCTATAATTTTTATTTGTTAAATGATAAATGTAAATGAAATATGAATAAATCAGTTTAAGAAGCTTAGTTTAAATTTTTAAAAATGTTAGCAGTTATTTTTTTTGGTTCTAAAACACACATGTCAATAGAATTTCATTGAAAAGCTTTTAAAATTTTGACTAGATGGGATTAACTTTTAACAATACATTTTAGTTTGTTGGGATTTCCAGTGGCCAGGGCTTAGTAATCAACTTAATTGCCAGCCGTCATATCAGTCGGCGTATGAAGCGGCTTTGCCATGTCAAAATAATAATTTCATAAACTAGAGTAACATTTAGGATTAGGATTACTTTGATCCTAAAACAGTTGTTCAAAAACAACGTCTGTTGTATGTATATCAACAGCACTTCTTCTGAGTTCTTATGAGATGCCACGGTGTTAACATCAGCTGGAATTGTTCGTTTATGGTCCTACTCGTATCAACTAGCCTATTTTTACCCGACTGCGCCAGAAGAAGTGTTATGTTTTTTTCTGAAGACCATTTCACTGGCTGGATTTTGCTGCCAATGAGATCAAAATTGTAAGTAGCTCATTCACGATCTCCGAGTAAAGTTCTGAATAGTAAAGTTCCTAAGTCTTTGGCAAGCAAGAGTAAGAAATATTTTAGTGTCAAAGTCTGGTCAGTCTCATGGTTTCGTTGCTCCTATGACACTTTATTTAGAGACGGTGAACGAGAATTATCTACAAAAGCACTTACGACATTGACTCTCTGGTATGCATGTTCCATTATCAGCTCTCAGGTAACCAGTTTCGCAAACGCATCCCTTGATACAGCCGCCTTCTATTATCGATACGCAGGCAACAGGCTTGTCCAGCTGAGAGCAGTTCCTTCTAGCACAACCACCGTTGATACAATCGGAGTACACTTCGTGGCACTTACAGGTTGGGGCTGCAAGTAGGTAACAATAATCAGTCTTAAGCTTATTTATTTAGAAAGAATATTAATTATTTGTTAAATTATATTATCCAGTCTGACAACGACACGGTTATTAGTCGCCTTAATAAACACCTAGTTAAACACTCATGATGTTGTTTGCATAACTAATTAATGTGACAAATGAATGCACGATCTACCAACTCAATCAACATAGGGCACCTTGTAACCATGCCAACAATTTACACGCTTTTATACATATTTAAACGAAAAGAAATAATTAAAACTTACTGCATTGCTTTGGTAGCACACACTTCTGGATGTTCTGGTCGTATTTGTAACCAGGTTTGCATTGACATCCATTTACTTTACAGATTTTAGGACATGGTATTGGTCCGGAGCATAGGTCACAAAAGACGCCACACCCTGCTTCGGCATTAGGATCTCCTCCACAAGAAGCTGCAGCGAAAGTTGTGTTGTTTAAAAAGGATTCAATAGAGTTCAAAATTCAATGTAGGATTCTTGTAGAAGTGTACTTACGACATTGTTTCTGTGGAATGCATGTGCCATTGGCAGCCCTTAAGAACCCTACATCGCAGATGCAGCCCTTTTTGCAATCTTCGGGACTTATCTTGACGCAAGGGACGGGGTTACCCAATTGAGAGCAGTTTCTAGCATCGCACCCACCATTTACGCAGTCGGAATAAACTTCATTGACTTTGTTCTTACAGGATGCTTCTGCAAGACAGGAGTTGTTTACAATTCACATTTTGAGTTTACAACAAGCCTATAGCTTTACATCCTAGTCATAAAAGAGTTAAAGATAAATAATAAAGACCTGGACATTTCTCCTCCGGAATGCAAACACCATCCGTATTCCTAAGATTGCCTTTTGCACATATACAACCGGGCTTACAAGAATCAGGGTTCATAGGCGCACACGGTGGAACAGGCTTTCCATACCAGCTGCAGGTCTGGGGTGGACAAATTCCGTTGGCACATTCAGAGTACACTTCGCCTTTTTGGCAGCGTTCTGGAATAAAACCATTATTATTTTTGGCACTTTTAACACACACAATGTCAATAGAATTTAATCGAAAAGCATTTAAAAGTTTGGCTAGATGGCATTAACTTTTTAGTTTGTTGGGATTTCTATTGCATGATATTTCTGCAAGACAGGAATTATTTACATTCACATTTTGAGTTCACAACACGCCTTTATAGATTTACATATTATTCTGTAAGTCATAAAAAAGTTAAAGATAATCATAAAGACCTGGACATTTTTCCTTCGGGATGCAAACACCATCCTTATTCCTAAGATAGCCATTTGCACATATGCAACCAGGCTTACAAGATGCAGGGTTTATGGGCGAACACAGTGGAAGAGGTTTTCCATACAGGCTGCAGCTTTGGGGCGGACAAACTCCATTGGCACATTTAGAGTACACTTCGCCTTCTTGGCAGCGTTCTGGGATAAAACCAATAATTGATATAAATAGCCTATATGATAATGGGTAAACCTCACAACGAACAAATGAAAACTGGTGCAGTGTCATTTCGTCGCTTGCCTCTCTAACTGACGTAACTGACATTTTGCAAAATTTTCAGGCGATTAGACAGATCGATTCGTCTTGCGAAATTGATTAAGATGGTGTAGATAACTCAGTTTCGAAAAAAATGACAGATACGTCAGTTAGAGAGGATAGCGACGATTTGTATCAAAGAGCTTAAGGTATCTACTAACGGCACTGATCCTCCGGTATACAATTCCCCTTATCATCTCGCAGGTATCCAGATTCACAAATGCATCCCTTAATACACCCGCCTTTTGTCACTAGAACGCATAGAATTGGTTTGCCCACTTGCGAGCAATTCCGTCTAAGACAACCACCGTTGACACAATTTGAGTACACTTCATGGTCTTTGCACGTGGGAGCTGCAAGCATAATCTTCAGTTAAAAAACAAGTCAATTACGAAACACCTGATCAAACATAATTTGCATTACAAAGTACCTAAGCTAGCAAATAATTGTCTGAGCACATTGTGTCTGGGACTATAGAATGACGTCAAAAAATAAGGTATACAACTGCCTAAATAAATGGTTGCAGGCTTGCAAATTTATAAATCAAACACAAACACCAGATAAAGCCAATAAAATAGACTTAAGAAAATTAATTGGTACTTACTGCATTGTTCAGGCAGTACGCACTTCTTGGTGTTATCATCATAAATATAGTTGGGTTTACATTGACATCCGTTCACTTCACAGATTTTGGGGCATGGTATGGGTCCAGAGCATCTGTTACAGAAAACACCGCATCCAGATTCCGCATTAGGGTCGCCTCCACAAGATGCTGGTGTAAGAAAGGTTTGAAAATTAGATTAAAAATTTCAATATCATCGATTTTCTCAAATAATTCTGTTAGGATGGGTAAACTTACGACATTCTTTCACAGGAATGCAAGTGCCATTGTCAGCTCTCAAATAGCCCGAAGAGCAAACACATCCTTTAATACAATCGTCGGGATTCAACTTTACGCAAGGTATTGGATTGCCCAGTTGAGAACAGTTTCTTGCGTCACATCCACCATTGATGCAGTCGGAGTATTCTTCATTATCTTTACAAGTTGGTGCTGTAAGATCGAATTATACATCAATCTTAGTATAATCGATATGCAAAAAGAACAAGTAAAAATTTCGAATAGTACGTACTGCATTGATTGGGTAGAACACACTTCTTGATGTTCTGATCATAGATGTAGCCGGATTTACATTGGCAGCTATTTGGATGACATATTCTCGGACATTTTATTGGTCCTGAGCATCTGTCACAGAAAACGCCGCACCCTGATTCAGCGTTAGGATCGTCTCCACATGATGCTGTCACAATGAGAATGGCATAATTAGATCAGGTATTTTGACTCGTATGTAAATGGTGATTAGATTTATTCATTCTAACTACACTTACGACATTGTTTCTCGGGAATGCAAGTGCCGTTGTCAGCCCTCAAATAGCCCGAAGAGCAAACACATCCTTTAATACAATCGTCGGGATTCAACTTTACGCAAGGTATTGGATTGCCCAGTTGAGAACAGTTTCTTGCGTCACATCCACCATTGATGCAGTCGGAGTATTCTTCATTGTCTTTACAAGTTGGTGCTGTAAGTTTCAATTATACATCAAGCTTATTATAATGGATATGCAAAAAGAATAACTAAAAATTTGGAATAGTACGTACTGCATTGATTGGGTAGAACACACTTTTTGATGTTCTGGTCATATATGTAGCCGGATTTGCATTGGCAGCCATTTGGATAACAAATTCTCGGACATTTTATTGGCCCTGAGCATCTGTCACAGAAAACGCCGCACCCAGATTCGGCGTTAGGATCATCTCCACATGATGCTGTCACAATGGGAATGGCATAATTAGATCAGGTATTTTGACTCGTATGTAAATGGTGATTAGATTTATTTATTCTAACTACACTTACGACATTGTTTTTCGGGAATGCAAGTGCCGTTGTCAGCCCTTAAAAATCCTGAAGCACAGACGCAACCCTTAATGCAGGCGTCGGGACTTATATCCACGCAAGCTACAGGGTTGCCCAATTGAGAGCAGTTCCTTGGACCGCATCCACCATTGATGCAGTCGGAGTATTCTTCATTGTCTTTACAAGTTGGTGCTGTAAGATTCAATTAAACATCAAGCTTAGTATAATGGATAATTATGCAAAAATAATAACCAAAACTTTCGAATAGTACGTACTGCATTGATTGGGTAGAACACACTTCTTGATGTTCTGGTCATAGATGTAGCCGGATTTACATTGGCAGCTATTTGGATAACAGATTCTCGGACATGGTATTGGTCCTGAGCATCTGTCACAGAATACGCCACACCCTGATTCGGCGTTAGGATCGCCTCCACATGATGCTGTCACAATGAGAATGGCATAATTAGATCAGGTATTTTGACTCGTATGTAAATGGTGATTAGATTTATTCATTCTAACTGCACTTACGACATTGTTTCTCGGGAATGCAAGTGCCGTTGTCAGCCCTCAAATAGCCTGAAGCACAGACGCAACCCTTAATGCAGGCGTCGGGACTTATATCCACGCAAGCCACAGGGTTGCCCAATTGAGAGCAGTTTCTAGGATCGCATCCACTATTAATGCAGTCGGAGTAGACTTCATTAGCTTTGCAAGTTGGTGCTGCAAGATTCAGGTGTAACAATTAATACCTACTAAGAAAATAATAAAACAAACTTGAATCTATAAAGACAATACTCACTGCATTGCTCGGGTAGAACGCACTTTTTTATATTCGGGTCGTAAATGTAGCCCTCTTTGCATTGGCATCCGTTTAAAACACAGATATCGGGACAAGCAACTGGACCAGATTTGTAGTTGGTGCAGGTTTCACAGAATGTACCACATCCAGATTCTGCATTTGGGTCACCTCCGCAAGCAGCTTTAAAAACATTAGGTACAACAATTAAATGCAATGCAAGTATGGTGAATTACGCTGTATTCAAATGTACTTACGACATTGTTTCTCGGGAATGCAAGTGCCGTTGTCAGCCCTTAAAAAGCCTGAAGCACAGACGCAACCCTTAATGCATGAGTCGGGACTTATATCCACACAGGGCACAGGATTTCCCAATTGAGAGCAGTTCCTAGGATCGCATCCACTATTATTGCAGTCGGAGTAGACTTCATTAGCTTTGCAAGTTGGTGCTGCAAGATTCAGGTGTAACAATTAATACCTGCTAAGAAAATAATAAAACAAACTTGAATCTTCTAGAAAATACTCACTGCATTGCTCGGGTAGAACGCACTTTTTTATATTCGGGTCGTAAATGTACCCCTTTCTGCATTGGCATCCGTTTAAAAGACAGATATCGGGACAAGCAACTGGACCAGATTTGTAGTTGGTGCAGGTTTCACAGAATGTACCACATCCAGACTCTGCATTTGGGTCACCTCCGCAAGCAGCTTCAAAAACATTACAAAAATTAAATGCAATGCAATGCAAGTATTAAATGGTAAATTACGCTGTATTCAAATGTACTTACGACATTCTTTCTCGGGAATGCAGGTTCCATTATCAGCTCTTAAGTAGCCCGCGTCGCAAACACAGCCTTTTTTGCAGTATTTTGGGTCCAGTCTTACGCAGGGCACCGGTGTGCCCAGTTGGGAGCAATTTTGGGCAGTACATCCAGTATTGGTGCATTCAGAATAAACTTCATTGATCTTACATGTTGGCGCTGCAGAATTTTATAAAGTTACTTAAGGCATGTTAAATGAAACGTCATAGTAGCAAAACAATTGTTTAAATGATAATAAGCTTACTGCATTGTTTTGGGAGAACACATTTTTTTGTATTCTGATCGTATATGTAACCCTCTCTGCATTGACAGCCGTTCAGTATACAACCAATGGGACAAATCAGCGATTCATTTTTGTAGTTAGAGCATCTTTTACAGAAGCTACCACATCCTGATTCGGCATTAGGATCACCTCCACACGATGCTGTTGCAAAAATAACGTATAATCAATTAAAGTGATTACTATAATATTAAAAAGAGAAGAAGGGTCATGTATTTTACTTACGACATTGATCTGTAGGAATGCAAGTGCCATTATCAGCTCTAGTGTAGCCAGGTTTGCAGATGAAACCTTCGATACAGTCTTCATCTTTGACCACAACGTCGGCACATGCCAACGGATAACCCAGCTGCGAGCAGTTGCGCGCGTAACACCCGCGATTTATGCAATCAGAGTATTCTTCATTGGGTTTGCATGCTACGAAAAACGTGAATTAAAGTTAGACATTCAGATACCAAGTAGGTATGATAACATTGCACATTTTATGAATTTGAGAAAATTGTACTCACGACATTGTTTCACAGGAATGCAAGTGCCGTTTTTAGCTTTCAAATAGCCTGACTTGCAGACACATCCTTTGATGCAAGCACCTGGTTTCAGCTTCACGCAACGCACTGGCTTGCCCAGTTGGGAACAGTTTCTTCGGGTACACCCACCATTGACGCAGTCAGAGTATTCTTCATTGGCCTTACATGTTGGTGCTGTAAGATAATCAATTATAAAACACTAACCCCCTTACTAATAAAAAGTTACACACTTGTTGAACACTGTTTTAAAATGACATTTCCATACTAAACGTCACTTTAAAACACTGTTCAACGAGCGTGTAAGTTTTATTAGTAAGGGGGTAAATATTCTACCCATTAAAAATACAAAGTCCAAATTGAACTTACTGCATTGCTTGGGACGAACACACTTCTTTATATTCTGATCGTAGATGAAGCCCTCTTTGCATTGACAGCCGTTCAGTATACAGCCAATAGGACACTTAAGCGTTTCATTTTTGTAGTTTGAACATCTTTTACAGAATGTACCACATCCTGATTCGGCGTTAGGGTCACCTCCGCACGATGCTGTGATAAAAATAACGTTTAGGCAATTGAAGGATTTACAGTCAATACAAGAAGGATAAATCATTGTATGTATTTCACTCTCAACATTGGTTTGACAAAACATCTACTCACGACATTGTTTAGAAGGAATGCACGTGCCGTTGTCAGCCTTCAAATATCCCGACTTGCAAACACAACCTTTGATGCAAGCATCAGGACTCAACTTTACGCAAGGCTGTGGCTTGCCTAGCTGGGAACAGTTTCGAGGACTGCATCCCCCGTTGATACAGTCAGAATATACCTCATTGTCCTTACACGTTGGTGCTGTAAGGTTATCAATACATTTAGACAAAAGAACATCAATTTATTATTATCAAAGACTCCTAATAATAATAAGATTAACAACTTACTGCATTGTTTGGGAAGAACACACTTCTTGATGTTCTGATCGTATATATAGCCTTTTCTACAGTCACACCCGTTTAGCCTACAGATAGCAGGACACGCAATAGGTCCTTTCTTGTAATTGGAGCATTTTGTGCAGAATGTACCACACCCCGATACGGCATTAGGATCCCCTCCACAAGATGCTGTTAAAGATGTTACAATTAATTGAAAGCTTATTGTTAAAACGAGAAGGACGATAATTTTTTCGTACACTTACGACATTGATCTGTGGGAATGCAAGTGCCATTATCAGCTCTTGTGTAACCAGATTTACAAATGTACCCTGGGATGCAGTCTTTGGGATCAACATCGACGCATGGTAACGGAAGACCCAGCTGCGAACAATTTTGTGCGTTGCATCCACGATTTATGCAATCGTTGTATTCTTCATTAGGTTTGCAAACTGAAATAAATTATTTGATTTGAAATAAATTAGCTATTTAATTAAAGTTTATTGAAATAAAGAAAAGATAAGAGCTTTACATTACCCAAGTTACTTCATGCATTCTTAGATTACGATAAATGTACATGTGACCTTGCCTAAAAGATAACTAATTACAAGTAATTCTAATCTTGCTGTAAAGGCCTTGCTGTGTACGAGTATTAATTGGAACACGAAAGTTTTAGCCTAACAACAACAATAATAATAATAAAGAAAGTAAAACAACCATAATACCTGTCGTTGAAACTACTAAAAACACATCAGCCGTTATGGCCGCCAACAAAACCAGCTTCAACATTGTCACTTCGAACATTTAGCGGTGTAAAGATATTTACCCCGTTTTATAGCCGGTGCTAACACGACTTTGAGCATCTGTTTCAATAAAGAGAAAATGTTTTTCCTTCAATGAATGAAGTTTTTTGCAATACATCATACCTAAGTACAATAATGAAATTTCCTTTTACAGCGTGTTTGCTGGACTAATAACGGCTTTGTGCAGTTAATGTGTGTAAATAAAACAATATTTAATATTCCTATCCTTCGTAAATAAAATTTATGATAAGATACGTAAATTGTTACAAATTAATATTGTTGTCTAGTAAGCACAGACATGAAACAGTGTGAAACATAATATAGATAAGTGTTAATTTTCTAGAATAGTTAATGTTTAACTAAGTATAAAATAATTTATGAAGTACGACATTACCTGCCATTTAAACTCATAAATTGTGGTATGGCGAATGGATTACACAAAATTGTAACACATTATTATAAAAATTTAGTACCATAATTTATACCCACCCCATCTTGCTCTACTTATCTGGATCTAACCCGTAACCACACCGCGGCAATTAATTATGTCACACTTGTTCAAAAAGCAAAATAAATCGGAACCCCTGTTTTAGAAATCGAAAACATTAACAAATAAATGAACAAAAGAAAAAAAGGCAGCATTTAGTACCAAATATGGAAAAAGGCAGCATTTAGAGAAAATAAATAAAAATGTTAAAGTAAACAAAAATAGAAAATTTTAAGACTTGAGATCAACCTTGCTTACGTTTTTTATTGTTCTTATTTCAACCTATCCGTGATTGCGTTGCACGATAACTGATTCAACGCAGTATTGTTAATATTATTACGAGGAAGTTTTTTTACGCCTACACGGTTATTTAATGATAGTTAATTAATGTTCTATCGTACGTGAATGTAGAATAAATAAAAGTCGTTAGGTGATATTAAAAAATTTGAATACGTTGTTTTATACATATAGCAATATCATCACACCTCGGGAACGGAGGAAACTCAACTGGTTAATGTATTATTTTAATGTATCTTAGAGTAGAAAAAACTAGCTGTGTCTGCGACTTGGTAACGCGTGAAAATAGTTTGAATAATATTTCCCGTTTTTGCAACATTTAATTTACTGCTCCGCCCCTATTAACATAGCCTAAAGCCTTCCTGGATAAATGGGCTATCCAACACAAAAATAATGTTTCAAACCAGTTTTTCCTCAGATTAGCGCGTTCAAGTAAACAAACTCTTCAGCTTTATAATAGTAGTAAAGTATAGAAGTAAATTAACAAATACCCATCAACTGAATGTCCAAAATCCTTTCGACTATAAATCTAGAAGTTTCCGCGGTTTGTTAAAATCTTGTAGATTGCTGCCAGTGAGGGACAAGTTGTTTCTGCTGACAGCGCCCAGCTGCCCGCTGACAACGGTCCGCGCTGTAATCCCATATTACCCGGGCCTGTCTACATAAACATATACAGATATAGTAGGTACAACAGAACAGAGTATAAATTTTTGTTGCGAATTCGCACTTATTGTAAACACATAAGATGCATTCAAAACGCTAGCTGTGTGCAGTTTGAAATACTCGTGGTGCCAAACGATAGAAACGTTCAGCCTAGGTTCAGACTACCGACTTTTTATCGGCCGATAGTTGAGTCGGGCTGTTAATCAGTATGGACATGTATGAAAGTGCGCACATTACACCGATTTGGTATCGGTCGATTCTTCATACTAACTAGAATCGGGCACAAATATATCGGCCAACTAAAAGTCGGTGGTCTGCGCCTAGGCTTATTTTGGATTCAAATCGAAATTATTTATAACCAATACCATTTTTTATGCAATGTTATCAAAATAATTATAAAATCGGTTAGACACAAACGCAACGACACTGATCCTAAGCACTCATCAAGAAAACTAGGATGTAGATAGGAGTTTGAAGTTATGATTATGGATCTACTTCCCTCTTATTCAAAACGGATGACAGATGAAAAGTTATAAAAACTTATAAGAATAAGGCTGAGTTACATTATCTTACTTTAACTTTGAGAAACGTCAAAAATCTATCAAAATCCATACAAAAAGCAGCGGTTAGTGTTATTGTTACGGCTAAAATAAGGTGGTGCAACTCAGCCTAAGAATACGGATTGTAAGCATGTACAAATTGGGACCTAACGTAATCTGCTAGCTTTTTTCTAAATGACGAATACTTCTTTCAGCGACAAGATGGGTATAATAAACACAGAAATATCCTACGTAATTTTCCACATCAAATCAGTTCTGGCGAAATCCATTGATATTATTTCGGAGTCTGTCAAGTAGGAAAATCTTCCAAACAATAAATCAAACAAATATCATTAATAATATTACTGTACCGTGAAACATGGACGAAAGCAAGTTTATTCTCATAGTTTGTTATAATAATATTTTCATATTGGTCCATGAAGTCTTCCTGCTCCGAAGAGATAGGGCGCATCCACATACGTATTTGAGAAGTAAGTAATACAAGATACTCAAGTGGTAGTGGGCGGGGCACATAGCTGATGGCCGTTGGGGCAGAAAAGTTCTCGAGTGGCGACGGGTAATGGAGACGTAGTGTGGGCAGGCTCTCACTAGGTGGACCGGCGATCTGGTGAAGGTCGCGGGAAGTACCTGGATCCTGGCAGCGCAGGATTATGTATTGTGGAAATTAATTGTGGAGGTCTTTGTCCAGAAGTGGACGTCATTTAGGTGAAACAAACTTCATTCTGAGCCCCAGAGTAAACGTGTAGTCTATCTATTCTCAATACCACTAAACCATGCTTTAATATCGTTAAATTTACCGCTAAGAGTCAATACCACTAAAGCGTCAATTTCCTCTGTAAAACTTTATGAAAAAGCAGTAAATAGACATTTTGTGGCGTTCGAGATGGCGGCTTTGATAGATTTAGTGTGAACGCAGCCTTACAGATATATCCGTAGTTTATCTATGTCACGTCCGGCGCGAAGACTAAATATTTTTCTATAGGGTGCCGTTAATAGCACAGCGGCCGTAAAGATACGCTTCGAAATATAAGGAATTGAAGATTTTTATAAGTCAGCTATAAATACTGGATTTTGAAATCCACTGAAAATATCGAACTAGTAAGTCAACATTGAAATGTATTTACAAATGGTTTTGAGAAAATCCACAGTTTGCTGGAAAATTGACCGTATTACAACTTTATAAGATGCCACAATGTCTACCTTGGAGTCCCTTATTTGTACAGTACCTTATCTTGTAACGACAGTTTGAATATTCCCCGTACTAAATATTCAAATGTCTATCTGCAAATATAGCCATTCACAATTATCATTTCCTTTAAATCTTGTTGAGGTTCAAAGCGTAATGAATGGCTTTTTAAACAAACTTGAACTCTCCAGAGCCTATTTATTTGTGAATCGAAATTGCGCTATCACCTCCGACCTCCAAGCACTTCTGAACTTTTATCTGTCCTTAATCTAAAGACAGTAATGTAATTTATTCCACTGTAGCTATCCCCGGAGATATCGGTGCAGAACTCAGAAGTTATGGCCCTACAGTTTACCCTTTCAAAGCGTATCGACTCGAAGCAGATTTACTAGATTTAGCTTTATGCGTGGTCGTACCGATGGGAGAGTAACAGGCTCTTCTTATCGTAGACGAATCTTCTATAGAGGGTATACGTCACTAAAAGGATGCGAAGTCAAACCGGGAAACCATATCGTTCTTCCGATCCGAACAATGCTTTCAAATGAGGAATATTGAGGATCCCAAATTCAAACCCTATTTGAGGCTTAGCGTCATTTGATTTCGTTTCAACGATTTCAATAATCGTCGACTTTAATGCTGTGGAAT
Source organism: Ostrinia furnacalis (assembly GCF_004193835.3). NCBI lineage: Eukaryota > Metazoa > Arthropoda > Insecta > Lepidoptera > Crambidae > Ostrinia > Ostrinia furnacalis. The sequence continues at coordinate 29,959 of NW_021132316.1, read as the reverse complement.
AAGGAGCAATAAACTGTTAATGGTGTAAATAAGCTTTAGTCAAAAAGTTTCTGGTGAGTAAACCGTTATAAATTTAGGGAAATTTTCTAATAAAGAACCCGGATGTAGAAAGAAGTCATAATTAGATTTTCTTGTTGACTACTCGTGAAATAATTCCGTTCGTTCCGCTGATTTTTATATCAACCTAATATTCATTTTGGTCGTAAAAATAAGTACAGGAATAGGGGAAATATAATCTGAGTGGAGCATGAAAGAATTAGATTTTTTTCGAAGTCGAAATAAAAACATACAATACTGCCAAAAAACAAATTGAATTGGACTCGTTTATCCCGTGAGAATAAATTCGATATCGCAAAGTGCTATTGTTTGCCTGTAATGGATATTTTATGCAGCGTTCAATGGTCTCTTTTTGGGCCTTATTTAGTGACGTATTAAAATTGTTATGAGATCTCAATCTTAATTGTACTGGGCTATAATTAAACTGAATTTCCTTTGTTATTCTTTTGTTTTTATTTTGAGCTTGGTTTTGGGACGAAAAAGCGTTTGCTTTAAACAAATCATCATCGTCATTTCAGCCACAGGACGTCCACTCGTCCACTGCAGAACATAGGCCTTCCCGATGATTTTCACTTCGCCCGGTTGGTAGCGTTGGTTATAATGAACATTAGTAACAAAAGCTTAAAATTTATTGATGAAATCGTAAACTGAAGTCCCATGTTACATAGTAGACATACTCTGGACATATTCTATCACTCAACACGTATTCATTAGTATTGCATGTGACCATTGCTGAGGGTTGGCAACATAGTGAATAACTAATCAGTCACTAAGACCTCTTGTGTAAGCGAGTAGTGATCAATAGGACATAAAATTAATTATTGAAAGAGAGCATCCTCTCATTCCCACCATTGCAAACTCCTGTTGGACACACAGGAATATTTAATTTATGACTATTAATAAAAGTCAAACAGATAAGGTTAAACTAGTTTTGGGGAAACCTCTTACAATATTAAACTGGTGATAATAGAAAAGCGAAGCGGATAACAGCTAACAAACAAAGGAATGACAACAAACACTGTAAGTAGTATATTATGTAGGTACATGGACGTAGAAATTAAGAAAAGCATCAGTGTGCTTACCATGAGCTTACGGTAGATGTGCTCGCTAGCGAATACGTCAGAAAAATCTATGAAGACTTTAGTTCTTAAAAGTAGCCACTAGGGGCGCTGTACAATCTGTCATACATTTAATGTCATTTTTTATGCAGTCGTTAGCGAGCACACGTAACGTAAACTCATGGTAAGCACACAGAATGATGAAACATAATGTAGATTTTGTAGATAACCAAACCCAAAATAGAATGATAAGCCCCTATAGATCACAACAATTTCCAAACACATGAATTCATTACCACAAAGTCCATAATTGAAAAGAGTAAATCAAACAGAGCGGCTAACTGCTTTTATTGTTTCCTTTGGCTGTACGGACAAAGGGAGGCACACATAAAACGGCACTGAATACGCATGTCACGTCTTATAAAAGGGTATTTTATGGAACCAATGGCATCGTGAACTCCTTCGGTCCCAGATATATGGAGACGACAGTAATTTTATTATGATTGATGGATAAAGCCACGATGTTACATCCTTGGGTAGTGCCATCTCTATCCAGACTAGTGTTGGAGATAAAGGAGGCAATAACGATCGGTTACGTTGCATCTCTTTCGGCACTTGAAGTTAAGGAGCGTCATTTGGATGTTCAGACATAATGACATGATACGACGATATTTTATTATGTGACAAGAGTATCTATTAGAAAGTTTTGACCTAACTTTACAGTTTTGCGGGACATAGTAATGTAGGATCCTGCAAAACTGAGGGCCTAGTGTGAGTTTACATCAAACGTGCTCACTAGTGAGCGCGTCAATAAAACATAACTTTTTTTTTTAAATAAAACCGACTTCAAATGCGTGAACACAAATAATACCTATTCAACAAAAAAATAATCGTTCAAATTGGTTCATAATCGGCGGAGATATTGCGTATAAAAAAGTTCATCCCCAATTTTCCACCCTTGGGGGTGAAATATTTTCTTCAAATTCGCATGAAACCACCCTTTTGATAATACCTATTCAACAAAAAAATAATCGTTCAAATTGGTTTATAATCGGCGGAGATATTGCGTATAAAAAAGTTCATCCCCAATTTTCCACCATTGGGGGTTGTTTTTTTTATTATTAAATTTAAATGGGACCACCCTTGAGGTATTACCTATACGCCGAAAAAAGATTTGTTCAAATCGGTTCATAATTGGCGGAGTTATCGCGTAACAAACATAGAAAAAAAAACATACGGGTTGAATTGAGAACCTCCTCCTTTTTTTGAAGTCGGTTGAAAAATGATATTAAATGTATGACGGATTGTACAGCGCCCCTAGCGGGAAACGTTCAATAACGTTTGATGTAAACAACACTCAGCCCACTGGACTACCGTGTGAACACACTAGTGTGTGTTTGAAATTCGAATTACAAATTCGATTAAATCAGTTTTTGCGGGACACTGCATCGCGGGATATGATCAATGATCCTGCATAAACAGTTCCTGCAAAACGGCATTTCTCCGAGGGAAAGAGCCCTTACTCAGTTATGTAATCATTTCTTTTTTAAATTAATTGAGGCAATTACAACAATAGGACTAAATATACATTAATAAGCCTTACGGTCACTAATAAGAAGTACTCGACCGTATAAAAGCTAATAAAAATAAGAAAAAAAAACTAAAATTAAATAAGCTAGAATCAGATATCCTCAAAACACTGTCAAACGCCTTACACAAGTAGGCCAAAATGCCCATTATTTTTACCACTTCTCAAATCTGAGCTGACTAACCTGATTTTCCAAAATAACTCAAAGGCCGCACAGTTTAATCAAAACGTAATTTATGAAGATTAGTGTAACACGCGCACAATGGGATCGTATATTAGAAAGAGAACAATGTTCACGACGGTCTTTACGACGGAATTAGTTGTTGGCTGGAAGAGACGCGGTAAATTATTTTCACTTAGATTTACGGTCAACCCTTCTTTCTAGGTTTACCTAAAGAAAATCCTACTAATCCTACTATCCTACTTATAATAATATAAATGCGTAAGTTTGGATGTCGGGATGTCTGAATGTTTGTTACTCTTTCACACAAAAACTACTTACTAAACGGATTTTGATGAAACTTTACAGTATTATTATTTACAACCCAGAATAACATATAGGTTATAATTAATGATGATCTGTGACAAACGAAATTTCACGCGGGTGAAGCCGCTATAAAAGCATTAAGTATACACGAGTGTATTCAAAAGTCATGGTAAGCTTGTAGAAGCTTTGACATGTAGCTGAAAAAAGCACACGGTAACTTTTATTCTGGTCTGGATTGGAGGCCACGTACCGGAAAGCGCAGCGTGAGACGTCCGCCCACAAGGTGGACCGACGACCTCATAAATGTAGTAGGAAGGCGCTGGATGCAGGCCGCCACTAACCAGCCGTTGTGTAAATCATTGGGGGAGGCCTATGTTCAGCAGTGGACCTCCTATGGCTGAATGATGATGATGAATTTTAATCTAATTTAATTTGATAAGCCACTAAAATTCTAGAGTGAAAAAAATATACAGGTGTTGTTTTACTTTGTAATGACTTACCTACATTTTAAATAGTTAATAGTCGAGTCAAACTATTATGCCAGAATGAAAAAAAAACTGATTCCATATAAATTAACTTGATATTTTACTTTTGCCTGATCAAATTTTAATGTTGCGAAGCCAATTTTATGAGCTGGAATACGCTTAACTTCTTACAAATAACATTACTTAAAGCCGTAAGAGTTTTTGTTTCGACATAGAGCTGATATTCCATGAAATGTCTGCGAGGTTTTCACTTAGTTAAGTTGTGAAACAGTTTTTCTTTGTTTTCTCTGTTTTCTTATGTATTTTATAAAAGTTACAAGTGCTGCTTTAGACCCTTGACAGGTTTATTGTTGCTTTGTTGCTACAAAATAACCACAACTATTTCTTTTTTTTCTTACTTACGCACATGTTTGTGCAGTGAGTGATCTTCGATTTGAAGATAATTTTGGACACTCAGGGTGAATTCTACCAAACAAAAGTAAATATTAATCTCAGAATAAATTGTCAATTATTTTGTCATTTTGACATATTTCCCATACTGAAACCATCTAAAATTGTCAATGTGCTAGTTAGGTATACCAGGAGTTATTATAAAAGTTTAGAGCCTTTTGAGCCTTAAGAAAATAAAAAATAAAACACAACAGCTTTCGATATTCACGCATCTTGAACTGTGTCCCTCACATGGGTATATATCTCCTTATTTTTTTGTCAAATATCTTTTCACCTTGTTTTCACTGAGTAGGTCAGGGCTTTTCAGACGTTTTCCTCTCATATCGGTACACGCTACACAGCATCTTTATTTGGAAACGCTACCTTATTCCGTTGTCAAGAGAAAGGGAACAGAACTGTCATGAATCCTTCAGTAAAAACACAATTTCTCGCAGATTTTTAACTAAAACTTTTCTAGTAAAACCGTTGAATGAATAATAACATCCATGTTATTTTACTACGGGTGTATTCACCTTTTGAATAAGAGGCGAATGGTGCCAGCGTGTTGGAGGCACCGGGTTTAAAAATCAATCAGCTAAGTAGCTGGTACTGATTGAACCGTGTGACAATAGCTGGAACTAACACACATTCCTTTGACGTATCTTACACAAAAATATACAACAAATAAGGAAGTATTCATCGCTTTTGAGCTATTTGTTTTAAGCCGTGGACTGAAAACCTCACACTGAAAACTACGTGTTTGTTTTTATTTTGAAATGAAAACATTGCTTTTACTTATTTAAAAGGAGGAAAGCGAAAATTATTTGCTAAATTCGAGGTATTAAGTTTATTAATTAACACTTTATCTGAGTAAGTAGTGCCGTGTCAATATTGCCTCTGAACTCGGCGTCCCGCGTGAATATTGCAAAAAGAAAAATCTACGCAAGATAAAATGAAAACTTGGCGTTAAAATAATGTCTTGTTCATTACAAAGATTTACTTACACGTTTAAGCAAAAAAGGAGGCAGGAACGGCTTTTAGAATGACAATAAGGTGTATTATTCTCAGCAGGATATTTCCGTCATAATTTTGCGGTCTCGCCTCATGTGTTACGAAATTGAATAAAGATACTGGCAAGACATTTAAATAGTTGAGCCATTAAGGCGCCGCAGACGGTCTAGCTAGACCGTAGTGATGTGCAGTTGTCTTGAATCGCTTAGGACCAAAACGATTAAGGTTTAGACCTTTATCTTGATTTAAGAGTATTGGCAAGGTCGTTTTCTTGTTCTGGAATTCAAATTTGGCGTAGAAATGTTGGTATAATGTTTACTTCCTATTAAAATGCCTCAATTACAAGTTAACTTAGTTTAATTAATTTTTGAGCTGTCTTGAATGAAGCACTATAGAAGTCGTAATCATCCATTTTTTCTAATCATACTTTTTATGCATGGTTGCCTCATTATTTCATTGTTTAGGTGCATTATAATCAAAATCGTTTGTTCAAAATACTCTATGTAGTACCTACTGTAATCTTGCTTGACGAAGTATACAGGATGGTACATTCTTGCCTAGTAAATGCCTATAGCTAAATCAAAATATTAACAAACTATTGCTGGATTGCACCATCTTACTTGAACTTTGAAAAACGTCAGTAATCTGTCAAACTCCATAAAAAAGCACCGGTTATAGTTACGGTCAAATGTGGTGCATCTCAGCCTACCATGGTTAAGAAAATACAGTTTGTGCATACAGTGAATTCAAATGGGCAGACATTAGGCACAACGCTATGTAGAGGGGCACGAGAATGCACTGGCTCCATGCAAATGGACAGAATTCACCGACATAAATTATTTGGGCGAGTCCATTCCCTTATCGCTCCTGCACAATTAAAACTTATTATGTCAAAGGTAATTGCCCATATAACACTTTTTATTAAACCGGGCTTTTAAAAATCTTTATTAAAGTCGTAAATTGCCGTCGCGGTTTCCATCTCAACGTTTCTATTAGCTACGAGTATTTTTCAGCAATTTTTGTGAACGTTACACGGATTTTCACGTCTGTTTATATTCCTCGAGAATAATAATATTAGATTTCCGATTTCACACCATAACACTGGTGTCTTATGTGGTTATTTCAATGTGGTAATTTATTTTCAGCTAATAGGCTCTTATAATATTTTAAACTATTATGTTGCATTTTTTACTATAAAATTATCACTTCACGGGATTTATTGCAACAATATATTGTGCAAATGCGGGTGGGTGAAGAAAACTCATCGCGCCGGAGCAGACGACGCCGCATCTCTTCAGTCTGCCCGCGACCATGACTCGTGCAACCGAGCCGAAACGTCGGGAGGGTAAATATTATTTACCGTTAAAATAGATATTGTTGCATGAAAACCCGTGAAGTGATAATTTTATAATAGGCTCTTATCAGAAAAGGCCGCTACCAACCGTGCGATGTGGAAGTCATTGGGGGAGGCCTATGTTCAGCAGTGGACGTCCTATGGCTGAAATGATGATGATGATGATGATGAGGCTCTTATCAAGCACTTTTGGTAGTAGCAATGACAAAGTTGAACCTTGCTAAGTTTCACTCCGAGGAACTTACTTAATTTAATTAATAAGTCCTAACCTAATCCGGTTATAACTAAAGATCTGAAATCAAATGTCTACCACCAGGAATGTGACGTCACAGTTATCACAGCTCACGCATCACTGCATTGTTGTCATTTCATACAAAATTGAAAAGCTTTTTTCGTAATATTTTGCACACAAAATAGCGCACAAAATTAAATGTTTCTTTAAGAATTACGTAAGTAGGTACTTGAATCCTAAGAAAACATCAAAAAAGTCCTTTATTGGAATAAACGCAAATCGAAGTACTTGAAACATGTTTGTCAATGTATTAACAAGATCTTTTTTACTTGAAACTTGTAAATTGTGTCTACGAAGTAAGTTTTATTTTTTCAGCTTATTTTTAAATAAACTAAGTAGTTAAGGAGGTAAAATAAATGCGTTAGTACTTTCGACCCTTTAGGTCGTGACTGTAATGTCATTTGTAGGGTACATTGGGTACATTGAGTAAAAGTCGAGTTAACTGCGCACCTGGCAGCCGTGACGTCACATCGACGTTCTGGTGCGGACGGGGAAAACGGACGGGGTAAGTCCGAGGGAGAGTCGCAATCCAGCGAGATGCGCAGTTGGCTCCTACTTACATTATTTTATACATTCAGTTATGTAATAAGTGTGTTTAATTTTGTTCCGAAAACTGGAAAAATATTTATAACGTCATTATGAACACTACTAAAACCTTGATAGACTTTTTTGCTGAATATAAGACGGATAGAGCTATAATTAACAGGAAGTTTCATAATTGGCCTATGGATTATAGCGAGCATAATGAAACTCAGCTAATGCCACGTTGGCCCAACAGTCGTTCATCAAACTTGCAAGCGACTATCGATCACCCGTTAATGCACCAACAAATTAATGATTCCTTCAAAACAACGCCATCTATTATTACCCAAATGAAACTTCCATATCGAATCGCGTGGCCCAGTCACGCGAATGCACCGTGTATTATAAATTTTCACCCGGTATAAGTTAAACATTTGAAATATTTGAAAGAAAATCGCTTGTGTTGGGTAAGTTAGTGTAATTTATAACGGTAATATCGGGTGGGTCGGCCTTTGGACTTTTACGATATATTTTTAAATTGGTTTGTTTTCTTCGCATTAAACCGTATCGCTGGCGGTCCCTCAAATTTAATTTATGGTAGTCGTTAATTTATATCGCTTCAATATTAGCAATGAAGTCGCTTAGTCTTAGTTAATGTAGTATAATCCGTACTTTTTGTTTTGGTTTAAATAACTTATACATGATGTAACTGTAACGTAGGTTGCTTAAGTTGGTTTCAAGTATTTTGAATAAAATTATCTTTGATTAAAAAGTGAAAGAAACTCGTAAATTTTGTACACACCTACATCATTCATGTACTTACGTACGATAGGTATGTACAAATTTACGAATCTTTGACACGAACAATGACAATACTTATTATAACTTCTTGAAGAACATTACAACCCTACTGTTAATTGATAAAAATCTAAAACGTAAAAACAACGGTACCGTTATAGCCAATGAGCTGCTGTCACAGTGACATTGACGTTATGTCAATGTCACACTAGAAACGTCGGAATAAAGGGACGCGCACTGGACGACTCCGCTCGCTTTTGTGCTAAGTGATGAATTGTATTTAAAATAAGGCAATATAATGTGAAAGTATCCAGTGTTTTATTTATAAGAATAGATCTACCGGCCTCTCACACTACCTATTGACAATTAATTTAATACTTACAGATATTACAATACCATGGTTAACCTCCAAGTCACAGGACGAATAAAGCCAAAGTGGCCTCTTTCCATACCAAAGTTGAACGGCCGATATGTATCACAAAATAATAACCCACTCCATAACCTCACGGCTAATCAGATACTAACGATTTCTTTGTCCAAGGCCCCGAGATATAATTTGATTTATTTTTTCATTTCCGACAGTTCATTTATTTAATGGAAACAAAAATTATGTTGTACAGCAATTGTGGCAACTTAATGGGCGGCGTGTGCCGCGGGCGCCGCCCTCTCGATTCATTCCGCGTATCTGATTTTAACACGCGCTTTCCGAATCAAGTGGCTTTGGCTGCACTCCTTTTAAAAAACGAAAGCTTTTGTTTCCACTTATGGTATTTCTGTTGTTGTAAAAGTAAAAAGGATGTCCAAATCAGCCTTTGTAACGCGTAGGTACTCATTTCATTTTTCAAGATATTTAAACCAATTGCTTGATTTTATTCAACTTGACCATTTTTCAGTTAAGATGGATTTGGGACTTGTACAAGAGCCGTAAAATGAAAAACCTAGAAGATACATTTTATTTAACATACGAGTAGATGGGTACATTTAATTGAAGCTATGAAAATGGATACCACTAGTCTTTCAGTCTACTTTAAACGATTAACTTGATTTACTTCAGCTAATTACTTTTATCATAATTAATTAAAATTTTATTGCCTAATCGCGTATCGCGTATAATACCGGATATTTAGTTACATTATTATTTCTTCCTAATTTCTTTGGAAGACAATATAAAATCATTTTAACTTCAACTCTACTAAAAAACGTTCAAATTGTTTTCCACATTTAGAACACGCAAAACTTACTCCGCCGCCTACGTACTAGCTCTAATAAATTGACTTTGAAACTAACAAATTATAGTTTTACCTCGCAATAACGAATTTCGTTTGAATATGTAACAAATAGAAACGGGGACATATATGTCTTTAGCAAACAAAGCTTAATACCGCAACGCTGGGTTTAAAAGATGTAGGGGAGACCGAGGTGAGTTGTATCAGAGGTGTGTTGTGACATTGTCGATTTTTATAAACCTCTTTTTATAAGTTCTTGCAACTCTCGAAGGCGAGTGAGCTTTACTTAAGTATGTACGTGTACATGCACATAACAGTGTAATATCTATCAAAACTTTCGAAAAATGAACAGTAGCAAGCCACCACAAATGTATAGCTCACTCACCTTCGTGAATTGCAACAACTATACTATCAGCTAGTTTGCAACGGCGTACATTTGTTAGAGCGAGATTTTGATTAAAAAACGCACATTGTTACGAGGTCGATAGTAGTCAAGTGTAAGCGCACACTGGGCGAGTGGGCGACTCTGTCTCGACGACAAGCTAATATGAAATTAACAAGAATAGTCGCTACCGCTGTCGCGTGTCGCCCAGTGTGCGCGTACACCAAAAGTTCAAAAAAATCGTCAGTGTCACAACTCGCGTCTGTTAGCTCACCTAAATCTCCTCTATTTGCCGACTTCATCGGGTGTAGATTTACGACGGTGGTTTACCGCAAATGTTTGTCTGGTGATTTGTCTAAAAAGTTTCCTAATAATGAACAAGGGACTGGCAACTTTCTCGTTTTGTTGCAGTATGAAACATTACCTTTTCCGTACTCACGTTATGGAACTTTTGATGTACTCTTTTATGTTTCTAGGGCAGTATAATATGGGGTGACAAAACAGCTAATGCCCATTTTCACCATCAATCCTTAATTTTTAAGTGACCCTTATGGTAACACACAACAGGAATTTTGTTTTCGTATGGGTCACTTAAAAGTTAGGGATTGTGATGAAAACAGGCATACGCGTTTTAAAGTACCTACCAGATATTATTACCTAATAGAGAGATTCTATCTGTTTTTGAAGGTTTGGCACAATTTTTAACAAAAAGCAATAGGGTTTTTTCATATTTTGTCAGGTTATCATGTTTGACATTGAGACCAACCACTTGCGACTTTTGCTCATTTTCGATCATGATTATTAGTTTCATTTTAATAACTTTTGACTAATAGTAATATTAAAACCACAATATAAAATGCCTGTTTGGTTTTCTCAATAAAATATTGTTCTTAAATCTTTATTGTATAACGTTTGATGTTTTGACAAATAATAAATCTAATATTAATAGATGAAACATAAATTTTATTATGTTTTCGGCAAAGAAAAAGTAACTATTCTTATGTAACATTACTGGTTACAATATCTCTAAAAATCTCCGAACTTACGAGTAGGTACGATGGGAAAACAATTTTTTCAATAAGAAAAGCGGTTCGTATACTTTTCGAGAACTTTTTGAGGACCCAGCTTCTTTTGTTATTGTTAAACTTTCCCTTTGCGGGTTTACATCAACGAAAACCTATAATTTCTGCCAACTCTATAGTAGGTATTTCTAATAATTTTTAAACTATAAAGTTATCGATGTGTTTTCATAATGCCTTAAATACTCTACACACCAAGCCCACTGATAGCCCGGCGACTTGGTGTCAAATCTAATCAAATCAAAATACGTTTATTCGTGGAACATAGGTAAATTACATGGGTGTTAAAAATTGAGTAGTCGGTATCACTATTGACGGCGGCTTTGTTTCAAAAGAAACATGTCGATGACTTGTACTTTCTATGACTTTTTACAACTTGTCAAAAGTCGACGACTCCTGTCGGCTCTGATGTGTAGAGCAGGTGTAGACTGCATTATAGAGGTATACAAACGTTGCAAGGTTGAAAGAAAATTTAATATTTAGAAATAAAACCAAGTATAGTCTAAGGAAATTCAATAATTTGGGTTAGTTTCGTAGAAGGACCTGAGAATCAAATTTCCGCTAGTCAATTTGGATTTTTTAACTAACATTTTGAAACCGGCTTTGAGAGGACAGACGTCTGTTCCAGGACCCACGGGATAATTTCCTTAACGGATTCTTGGTATCAGATTGTAGTGCACGTTTTTGTTTATTATGTACCTTTATTTTTCTTATAACTGACAATTGTACCCATGTGACTGTGAATTGAGATTTTTACTTTCTGTTAAGCTTATGTTAAGTTCACAGTAGAAGATGAGCACGCTCAAGCTAAAAATCAAGCTAAGAATCGAGCAACCTAAAAAATAAAATAAAACAAAAATTAGCTGTTTTTACTCCTTTAAGACGACGGCACTTCAAGGTTAGCACTGTAGCATCTTATTTACTTAAAATAAGGACAATTTTATGACAAATATGTATACCTATAATCTGATTTAATGTTACATCACTGGTAACATTTTGTTTGTCTATTACTTAATTAATATGATTGACATAAAACTGCCACTTATCCCTTTATGCATGTCGCTAATCTTCGTTATTCCATCGCAAGTTCGGTATTACCGAAGATTGGCGCCATTATAAGGAAACATCTGCGCCAAGAGTTCGATGAAGGTAATATTATTACTTTTGGAATATTGTCTCAAGTTATCGCTTCGACACGTTCCAATATCGGCCGAATTGAGTAATTAGACTTTTTTGATATGCAAGGAATAAAGAAAAACCCCCTTACTAATAAAAAGTTACACACTTGTTGAACAGTCTTTTAAAATGACATTTCCATACTAAACGTCACTTAAAAACACTGTTCAACGAGCGTGTAAGTTTTATTAGTAAGGGGGTTAATATTGAGCTGTACCCAAAAAACTGTAACATTATGAGCTTTGGCGGTTTTGCTTCTTAAAATAATAGATTAATAATGCTTAGTAGCATCCAAATAATTTTTGGAAAAAATGCTTTCGTTACAAGAACAGATTTGTTATAACAGCTGATTAGGTAGGTATTGTAAGTCATTACCTCAGTATCTTATAAAGAGTTTATAATAATTCATAATGCCACAATTAGCTTTGTCTGGGTATAATTATGCTCTTACACATCCTCGTAATTTGAAAAGAAGGAGTAGGTACCTAAGTTGTTTTTGTTAAAGTCTAACATAGCTTTAAGTAGGTAATCTTAAGATTTTCAAATACACCTACGTATAATTATAAAATTGAATAAGCTCACTGAAAAAATATACAGAAGAATGAAGGCAATAAATGACTTTGGGGCTGGATGGCGCTGTGTGAAATTGTCCAAAGATATAAAGAAAAAGACTAGCTAAGATTTATTCTAAAAATAGGCATTGTTATTACAAAAAAAATTGCTCATTCACGATGTAAAAGCCTGCGAATACCTAAGGGCAGGCACTTGGCCGACATTCCCTACTTACGCGCGTAATTGTCTTTATTTCCAACATCAACCTCAAAAGTACTGATCCACATTTTCCTTAGAGCACGGTTTCTCAAACTGTAACTCACCACCCCCTAGGATTTTCATAGTTATTATCCACCTCAGGATTCTATTTATTTATTGTATTAATATTATAAAGAACTACTGTGGTTTATGAATAAAGAAAAATAAAAATAAAATAAAATAAAATAAAACAAAATTGTACCTAGAAAAATACTAATAGGTATGTTTTTTAATTTAATTAGTGAAATAAACGCAGAAACACAAAATATGTAACTTAACTTCTAAGAAAAGGTGATATTTTGCATGATCGCAAATATATTAGAAAACAATAAGCTTTAGCTTTGATTTTCAGTAGCTATTTTCCTTCTCTGTTTACTTTCTCTGCAATAAATTCTAATTCAGCAATAGCAATTAGATAATGACTTCATCAACGTCAAAATAATCTAAATATTTGTAAAGTTTTAAGAAAATTATAAATAACTTGAAAAAATCGAACTGCCTAAGGCGGGAATTGACGACCATTTAATTTATAATTTTCAAATTAGTTTGAGATGCAACTCTTAACGCTAAAAATTAAATAACTATTGTTTAAAATTAGGTCACCAGAAAATAACCAAGGAATTTAAACAAATAATGATCTCAGGAGGTAATTAAGACATGTTGAGAAGCACTGTCCTTGTGTAATAGAGGCGAGGTTTTAAGACAACGTGTGTGGGTTCTACACGAATTACGTAACAAGGGAAAGCTTTCCGACTATTCGGCCTGAGCCTGCCCAGCCGATGCTCTGATAAACATCATGGCCTACTCGTCAGCGATCCGGAATTGCTATTTCAAGACTTATTCGGGTCTGCTTACTTTGTCTTATCGTTTGTCTTACGAAAATTAACGAACAACTTTAAAAATAAGCGTATTTGGATAGGTATAGTAGTCACAGTAGAGAAGGAAACAAAGATTTTATTATCGACTGAATTCTGGTCGCAGCTTTCATCATCATCATCATTTCAACCAGAGGACGTCAACTGCTGAACATATGCCTCTACCTCACCCTTCGCAGCATTTTTGCGTCGACTTCGAAAAACGTAAATGGAATTCGCAAAAAGAACTGTAGGTACTATGAAAAAAAACAATTCAGGAGAATGGTAATTAAGACATGTTGAGAAGCTTTGTCCTTGTGTAATAGAGGCGAGGTTTTAAGACAACGTGTGTGGGTTCTACACGAATTACGTAACAAGGGAAAGCTTTCCGACTATTCGGTCTGAGCCTGCCCAGCCGATGCTCTGATAAACATCATGGCCTACTCGTCAGCGATCTGGAATTGCTATTTCAAGACTTATTCGGGTCTGCTTACTTTGTTTTAATTTGTCTTATCGTTGTCTTACGAGAATCATCGCGAAAGGGGGCATCTTTAAAAATACACTTGGATTGGTAGAGACATAATAGAGAAGGAAACAGACATCATCGATTATCTTGTAGCTTTCGTCATCATTTTCAGCCACAAGACGTCCATTGTTAAACTTACGAAGATACATCGCACCTTTGCTTGCGTGGATTTCGATATGGCGCATGTGCTGTTCTGACATGTAAATTATATTTTTTTGTCAAATAGGTCTAGTAGTAGATTTGCGTAAAGTAAGTAGTAACAATTGAATATTCTTTAATCCATCTTCACCGATTTTCTTGTAATATTAGTATAAAAAAAACATATTTTTCGTTGATAAGTGCTCTCTCTACTTATCACTGAAATCGTCTGAAAATCACATCATATCTGCACCCACACACACAAAGTAGCTTAGTCCTGAGCGATATTATGTTGCATTTTCGTCGATCCGAATCGCTCCAGAATGTACATAAAGTTAACATTATTCGTGCCCGATTCCATCGGTAAGATCTTTGGAACGTATTACGCCATCGCTCCACGCGACGGCACCTTATCGCGGCCTATACATTTTTAAAGAAATAAATGGAAGATGCAACGTAAAGTCATTTCCCTGAACGGATCCGGTGATTTTTTTCAGAGCCGCTCCTTGCGTAATAGTTATTTTATGTATCATTTAGAAGATAACGTTTTGCGATCGCTTTGAACGAATCAATTAAAATGCTGTCCCTTTGTGTTTTTATTTATTTATTTGCTTGTCACTTCATTGCATCTATTAGAAACTTTTTCTTTCTATCATTTCACGATATGATGAGTTATGTAAAAGGTTTTTTCACGTTTTTCACCCTGTCATTCAAAATATCTTTAATAACTTACTAGTTACAATCCTACAAAGTAAATATTAACTTTTTCAGTCTTGGGAACTTACGTGTTACAATTGAAAGTTATTTATTTAAGTTACAAAAAAGTATTCACTGATATTACTTGTTAATTTTACTCGTACTTTATCAAATCTTGAACAAAACTTTTGTTGTGGAATTATTAGGTATAAGTTAATATTCGATTTATTGAGCAGGCGCCTACATTCAATCTTTCTACTTTGTTAAAGCGCTTCTAAAAGTTTAAAAAATTGTTCAATTGCAGAAACTAACTCTTATAAAGAACTTCGGTAAAATATTTTTTACTTTGATCAAAGTAGTTCATTATGATTATTACTTATTATTTTGTGACATCTTTAGGTCAAGTCAAGTCAGTTGACTCCTTAAATATTTTAACACATTTTTTATTTAAATTTATGTATTCTATGTGTAAGTAAGTAGTTTTAAACTACACACGATCAGTAGGTATGGAGTTGACCTGAATAGTGCGTACAACGTGTGTGTGAATTCCTAAGTTTAGACTCCCGCATACAAACTACAAGCTTTAAGTCGGCCGATAGTTGAGTCGGGCTGTTAATTAGTATCACATTATATGGATTTGGTATGGGTCGATTCTTTATACAAATTGTAAGCCGATCCAGCTATCGGCCGACTAAGGCTGAGTTGCACCACCATAATATTTTAACCGCAACAATAACAATAACCGGTGCTTTTTGTATGGATTTTGACAGAATATTGACGTTCTTCAAAGTTAAAGTGAGGTGGTGCAACTCAGCCTTAGTTTGTAGTCTGCAGGCTAAAAGTACACTGTCTGAGCTTTATTGAACTTCAAAAAAGCTAATATTGAGCTTACGTCTAAAATCATCGTCCAGAAAAATATAAAAAAAAAATGCTTGTACATTATTGTCATCGTTAATTTATAAGCGTTGTCACTCGTACCGTCTGGGAGCGAAGAACCTCTCCATCTAACCAAATATGAATATATGGAGCAGTAGTCAGCGGGTGTTCCCGTGGGTGAGGGGTGCGATCCTCAACGAACTTGCCTCATAAATCCACGCCTTACATGATGCTTGTTTGCATAATACAAGACTTAGTCGGCTTTGTTCCCAGTTTGATAGGTAGGCTGCGCATCGCGGTGCCACACTGCGCTTATGTAAGCGTAATGAGTTTGTACTTTTACAAGTTTGAGACGCAAATTGATGGATTCTGTGATGGATTGGCTAAATTTAACAGTATTTCTTCTCAATCAAGATTTTTTTTGTTTTTATCCACAACGAGGAGGCTCTTGGCCTGCTTCCACCTGATGGAAAGTGAGGTACAGGCCGAAGGTGAAAGCGCGCTTCACTCAGAATCCTCAACCACAGAGAAACTGGCTACCTTACTTCCTTATATTTTGTGTCCTTAACCTTTTCCCCGTTTAATGTAGTAATTGGTGATTCCAACGTTCATTGTTCAAGGCCTAAACTTCCTTCTTTTTATGGCTACTGGGCTACACGGTAGTCAAGTAATTTATTAGTAATTTGTGCTATAGTATTCAGGTAGGAATAGGTTTACTACGGCAATTATTAAGTAAATATCAATTCAGTCCTTTAGGTTCGTTAACAAAGTACCGCAGCTACCTTTGTGTTACATAATTCCCAACGGCTATACCTAGGTGATAAAATAGTCACAGAGAACATTATTGTCTGTACACGTCCTGGCTTACATTTAATAAATTGGTGTTGTTGATAAATTATTCACGTTTACAACAAACCAATTCAGCTCCTTTTATCTTCTGTCGGGGTAGTAATAACAATAATACACAGGAACAGCTGGAGGAAATTTAGTGACACAACTTAAGAGGATTGTGACATGACGAGGGTAAGTATGACAGTAGTCACGACGACGTCACAATTGGCCACAGTCACCCACAAAATATTCGCACTATTTCAGGATGTAACGGAATACAAATGAAACGGACGAGGGCTATTGGGCCATTGTAGTAAATTATTAATGATTACATTTTAGCCCGTTAAGTTTTGATGGTAAAATTAAAACTTTATCTTAACCCTTTCGCACCTGAGATTTTCGTTCCTTTGTTTTGCAATGAAAACTATATTATTTTGGCAAAGAAGTGGTAATATTAATGTAAAAAATAGTAAAAAAAATCCAGCGTACAACAGGACTTTGGAAAGTCGATATCACGATAGTGAGCTCTGGGGTTGACTTCTACCAACTCACGATCGTGCATTTATAAGTTTTAATGAGATTTTTATGCAATGATAATGTCCGCTTACCAGAAAAATATTTACAATGAAATAAAATGCATCTGGTTATTAGAAAAGACTTATTTAATAATTGCTAACATTATAGCTTAGGTACAACATTACAGTATTTTGTTTTCATTGGAATGTAAATGTTCTTTCAACAGACAAATTAGAAATTAAACGAAATTCACATAATTTTATATGAGATCATTTTCATGTTCATTTGCGAGATAAACTCATGTTTCTTAGGAAACAAAAATTTAACACAAAAACAAAGAAATTAACTAAAAGGCCTTTCTGGCTGTGCAACTTTACTATGTGGTTTGCCGTGCCCCCAGTACTGTCCTTGCGTTACAGGTGCGTTGCCGGCCTTTAAGGTAAAGATACGCTCTCTTCTTGAAAGCTTGTCCATCCGGAAACACCGCAGACGACAGTCCATTCCACAGTTTGGTTGTACGGGGCAGGAATTTTCTAGAAAAACGCACTGTTGTGGACTGCCAACCATCTAAGTGGATGGAAGTGCTGTCGGGTAGATCGGTGGCGAAAAGTGGCGGCAGGAATAAGTCCGGACAATTCTTCGAAGCACTCCCCGTGATACATGCGATAGAAGATGCACAGTGAGGATACATATCTCTACGCAGCGCCAAGGGGTCAAGCAAATCCGAAATGTCTTGGCAGTCAACGATTCGAGCTGCTCTCTGTTCAATGCGGTCCAGAGGGAGAAGTTGGTACTGGGGCGCACCTGCCCAAAGATGAGAACAGTATTCCATATGAGGCCGAACCTGCGCCTTGTAAAGTTGCAGACGATGGGCTGGAGTGAAATACCGTCAGTACATTGCGATCCTAGGATATGAAAGTTACTATTGAACAAGGTGTCTGCTTTGACTTTTTAGAACAAGATGGGTCTGCTTTTCTACCATCCATATTATCAGACGTAGACTTCCTCTTAGACATTCAATTGCCCAGCAGCCACATTTGGGTGAGGCGGAGAGGATAGCTCAACTTCACCTTTTTCATCATTTTCCGGCTGCGGAGGGAAAATCTCTTGGTTGTTGTCGACAAAGTCCAACTCGGAACAGTCACCCTCGTCGAGGAAGCCCAAAACGAGGTCGTTGTTCAATGGCAAATATCGAAAAATAACTTAAAAATTAATAAATTCACGATCATGCGTTGGTACAATTGCAACCCAGATATCACGATAGTGAGCTGGTATTTTTTTCATAAATTTAATCGGTAATTGCTTAGAATATAGAAGAAATTTATAGTTATTCAGATGCATCATACACTCAATGATGTAATACAATCAAAATATCAATGAATTCCTACGAAAATTGCAATAAAATAAATATTACTTACGACGTCCAGTGACGGGGTCAAGAAACGCAGCCATTTTTCCGGTGCGCTCTCGGCTACTGATGTATTTAGCCGCCAAAACTGTTTTTTATTGGTTAGATCGATAAGCTCACGATAATGTGAGGTCGGTTTGGCGCGGAGAAACGAATTTGGCGCGAACTTATAATTTTTCAAAGAAGAAACTCATGATCGTTTCATTCAGGTGCGAAAGGGTTAACCCGGCACATACAAGTGAGACAACACTTGACATAATTTTACTTTAATCAGAATTAAATTCAGCTCTGAGGGCTCGCATTTTCACAGACACGAAATCGTTGACATTTTTTTTTTAATTTCCGTGCAGTCATAACAGCACACATGTGAAGTATGTCCCTTTAATCTCACTGAGGCCTTTTTTTAACCCAGAAAAATGGTCTATCCATACCTACCGCCGGGGACGGCAGGTTATGAGGGGCTCGAACCCACTAAAAACCTGGGGCGTTCCCTCTGCCGCATAGTGGTCGACGTCTTGGGTACTAGAAATGATCAAGGCGAGAAACGTGCCCTGTGGAGTGAACTCCACAGTGGTGTT
The DNA here is from genome assembly GCF_004193835.3 of Ostrinia furnacalis. Taxonomy (NCBI): domain Eukaryota; kingdom Metazoa; phylum Arthropoda; class Insecta; order Lepidoptera; family Crambidae; genus Ostrinia; species Ostrinia furnacalis. The sequence continues at coordinate 10,782 of NW_021132316.1, read as the reverse complement.
ACTCTACTAAGGGCAGTCCCAAGATAAGTGCCTATTGAACATTAGACTGAACATAGTCATGTTAGTAATTAGACCAAGGTTTTAATCAAATGCCTGTAATCCGAGTGAGCTACATAGGTCACAACTGAAAAAAGTTTTTACTCATTTTTGGCTATATTTTTTAACTATTTTTGCCTAAAGTACATCATCATCATCATCATCATCATCATCTCAGCCATAGGACGTCCTCATCTGAACATAGGCCTCCCCCAATGCTTTCCATGTTGTCCGGTTGGTAGCGGTCTAAAATACAACCCCTGTTTAAAAACTTCCACAGAAACATAGTCATAATGGAAAATATAATGGTTCTGATCACCGAATTTTGACTAACGACAACAGACCCATCACTGCGGCAAGTGTGTGATGCATCAGTCACTTTGTCTTTGTCAGCTACTTGGCCGCGATTAATTAGTTCATTACCTGAACGTTCGTGGTTCATTACACAGATAACTTGATAGTTCATCCGGCTCTAAGGAAACAATTCGGGCCGCGATTATGACACCAGCAATGATACAATAGGCAATGGACTCAATTTGTCAATGAAGACTTATTTTTAGCTTAGTTTGTTACAAAATAACATTATTACATTAAAAGAAAACTGCCATGAGCTCTGTTAGTTGGATTGTGGGCTAAAGGAATGAACCCGCGCAGCGGACAAACTATACTAGAGATAACAACTGCATGAAATATTTTCTTACGTTTACACACATTTCAAATAAGTACATATTGGACGGCTTTTGTCTGAAATAATGATGATAATGATAGCGAAGTCCGAAAAAAGCCGTCACTACTTACACGGACCTTTATAATGTAATCTGCCATTACACACCAAATTTTGGTTAACGACAACAGACCCATCACTGCGGCAAGTGTGTGATGCATCAGTCACGGTCCCTTTGTCAGCTACTTGGCCGCGATTAATTAGTTCATTACCTGAACGTTCGTGGTTCATTACACAGATAACTTGATAGTTCATCCGGCTCTAAGGAAACAATTCGGGCCGCGATAATGGACGTAGGCACCATTACACTGTTTGGCTTATATGCAGCCAAGTAATTGGACTTCCGCAGTGTGTGAATGCGGAGTTAAGACATAGTTTTGGACTACGCCCAGAGTTGGTACAAAATTGCTTTTGGATAAAATAACAGGTCAGTTTGGGATAAGACTAAAAGGAATTGAAAGTACCCTTGTAGGTTAAAAAGGTTACATAGCGAAATAATTTTTTTCACTTTTTTACTATGTAGTATTTATTTCCTGAATGATAGGATAAAAAAAATTCAGGTACAGCACGTGTTAATCAATGAGGAGTAATTGTACTATAATACGGAAACTCAATGATATAATTTACATGTTTAGTAAAATAACTAAGCGGCGAGCTAAATAATTTTTAAAATAAAGCTCTGACCTTTAGTTCACGAGCACAATGTTAAATAAAAAAGGGATTTAAAAGGGCCTAAAAAAGATTTAGGCTTCACATATGCCCGACGCCTAAGTTAAGTACCAACAAATGGATACAATTTGTGTGGTCAGCAACTTGGGACTGCCGGCTGCGAGGTCAGCAGGGCTATCCCGAAACGCTGCTAACGTAGTTTCGGGTTTTTCTGTCACCGTCGCTCATGAAGGCATGTCTCTTTGCGTGAGAGGGATGGCAACATTCGAAACTTCAAACAACATTCCTCGGAGTAACCCCACAGGCCGTGGCATTATTTATACAAGTCGCCAGGATCGACCTAATGTACGTGCGTCACCAGCCGTGGGTACGTACCACGTCACGTCACCTGAAACTGTACCACAAAAATAGGTTAATTTTTAAATGGGATAAAAAAGTGGCATTTTACGTGCGCCACCACCATCAATTATTAACTCCGGTCAGAGCACGGTTTTGTCGTTACCGCCGACCGATATCAAGGCAAAAATACCCAAGCTGAAAAGTGATTAGCCACGCCGGTAATGGTTACCGTTAATGCTTATAAAAAATCGATCCGACCGCAATCCGGCTAGTCAATTACTGTTTACTGTAGCCTCATAATTTACCGGATGCAAATTACTGAAGTAAATTATTGTCAAACGTCTAAAAGAACGATTTATACGCGATACCGCACCGAGGTTATTGAAATATATGTCCCCAAAGACAATGCTCGAATGCGAACGTGTGTTGTCATTACGGATTAAGCTTTAGGCAATCGCTGGAGGGTGGAAAATCGTGTGCCGTCGAAGCCAATGGAAAAACAACAAAAATAGATATTACGGTAATATTCAAATAAAACAGAAAGCTAAATAGGAATGAGTCGTTTCGCAATGAACCATAAATCCACGAAATGCCATTTGCATGCAAAAATGGGAACCATTCATTCTTGTATTGGTTTACGGTAAGACATTGCTATTAGCGACTTTTTCTTAGCTGTTCAGGTCTGCAAAAATATTAGCCTTGATTTCAAATAGTGCGCAATAAGTCTTGTAGGAGAATTCACTTATCTTTGTATCAGGGGGATCACGCGAGATTGTCATTTGAGATTTAGTGACATCCAACACGAACTACTTAATTTTTTCAGGTAAAAAAGAAGCTTTAGAATAACGTAGGAGTTGGTAGGTTTTGTGCCAAAACTAGTTGTTGATAAAACTGTCCTTAAACCGAAACAAGAATTGACAATTTGACGAAATAGACAATGTTTTAATTACTTTAGTTGCCAGAGGCGTAAAAGATAGAATTACAGACAAAATTACTTAGTAAGGATTTTCAGTTTTCTTGGCCTCTTTATTTATGCATTAGTTGTCGCTAAGTATACCATACTTACATAAACACAATGGCTTATCATCCATAACGAGTTGAAATTGCTTATTGATTGCTCAATTTCATCCGTAGAATTCACGTATAATGATTTCGCATTGGTATTTTAATTTAATTTCTACGTCAGTTATTTTCCGTGAATGGTGTAATCTAAATTTAGTGTTATTACGGACAGTCCAACAAAGGGAACTGCGCGTGGAAAACAGTGTTACATTATTTTTAGTGTTCTGCCATTGACATTATTAATTTGATGATTATTGCCTAATTGTTTCACATTATTAATTTTAGTTTAGTTTTACTTATAAAATATTTAGTAACAAAACTATCACAACACAAATTGCAAGAAATTACTTTTAAGAATATTCAGAACCTTTACTGCATAATATTCGTTGGCATGTACCTACGTCCTACATACATACCCTTACATTACGTTCATACATAAATATGAATGACAAATCAGGTTTATGCAAGTACCTATACTCGGTCCTCTATTACCTCTATAACATAATAATAATTTGACTAATCATTTGAACTTTAGTTATACCTACTGATTCACATAATTATGTATCTCACGCTGTAATCATAGTTAAAGTACTTATTCAACTTGATAAAAACACAATCATGTTTTTTCAATCAAAATACGAAATCAGATAAAAAAACTATTATTGAATTAGAGGCGTATGGAATATTTTCCCACATTTTCTGGCATGAATTTTCCATAGGGGATTCCCGTGAGGAATTCCCGTGATATTTGACATCGGCACATTAATCATATATCGTTGACAATGCCTCGCTGTATCCTATATCTGTGCATTGAAATCTCTGGAGCCTTCGGGTGCGTGACGCGTTCGTTCAAAATATTTTATTCATGACACCTCATCGTTCATACGTGCAATAACAGTTTCTGTTCTCCACCAATGCGAGGGGAAGCGGGAAATAAATCCAATTTGTACCGGCATACATCATGGTCAGAGCGCAACACGATTTGTTCGGAATATCAAGCTCTCCAGTGTCAGTGAGAGCTGACATGAGCCTAGTGAAGGGCTGGTAAAGAAAGAATCGAATCAGATTACTCGTACACATACTCGAGTATTAGTATGATTACTCGAGCATATCATTGGTGTTTAGTATTCGAATGAAAACATTACCAATACCAATATAATATGGTCTCTACCAAAGCGAGGGGAAAACATGAAATAAATCGTTAAAGAACGAATCCTTTTGGTTAACTCGGACACACTAGAGTATTAGTACTCGAGTACTATACAGAAGTGTTGTTTAGCTACTGAATATAACAAAAAAAATATGTTTGTAGACATCTAAGTTCCTTCTCATTTTCTCTTTCTCATTTCAAATGATTTTTCCCGCTAACTCCCGTTCCCGTGAGAATTTTGCAATATCCTGTTGTAACTAAGCTTTAAGTTTACTAAGGTACCTGCATGCCAAATTTCAAGCGTCTAACTCAAGCGGTTTAGATTTTTCATACAAAAGGATTTTCCCGCTAATTCCCGTTCCTGAGGGAATTCCTAAGTATACTATAACCTGACCAGGAGTATGAAGAATAATTGTACCAAGTTTCGTTAAGATCCGTCGAGTGGTTTTTGTTTCTATAAGGAACATACAGACAGACAGACAGACAAAAATATTACTGATTGCATTTTTGGCATCAGTATCGATCATTAATCACCCCCTGATAGTTATTTTGAAAATATATTTCATGTACAGAATTGATCTCTCTACAGATTTACAATAAATACCTATAGATCTAGCGCTTAACTGAGACAGTGCCTGAGGTATGGGAGCGGCACGGGAGGGTGATTTTGACATAAGGACGTAAGAGAGCATCACATCTGAAGCACTCTGAAGTCTCACTGACGTTTGACGTAACAATAAGACTAGGTGCAGACCACCGATACTTACTTGACTTTCGGTCCTATGTCCCCTAGATGGGGCAGAGGGCGTCCACAACAGTCCTCCATCTCGTTCGGTCTTGAGCTTCTCGCTTGATCTCGCTCCAGGTCTTGCCGATCTTCTTCACCTCGTCCGCTACAGTGCGCCGCCAAGTTTGCCTGGGTCGACCACGTTTGCGTTTTCCTTGGGGATTCCAATCCAGAGCCTGCTTAGGGATGTGATCGGGGTCCCTTCGGAGAGTGTGGCCAATCCAGTTCCACTTGCGGCGCTTGATCTGCTGGTCGATCGGAATTTCGTGGCAGCGTTCCAATAGCTCGACGTTGGAGATTTTCTCGGGCCAGTATATGCCGAGAATTCGGCGAAGGCAGCGGTTGATGAAGACCTGCAGCTGGTGCGAGATAACCTTGGTGACCTTCCACGTTTCACACCCATAGAGCAGAACGGATTTAACGTTAGACCCGAATATTTTGATCTTGACCCTTCGGGTCAATTTCCGTGACTGCCATATGGGGCGAAGTTGTGCGAAGGTAGCTCTGGCCTTGGCAATGCGCGAAGTGATGTCATCACCGATACTTAGTTGGGCCCGATTTTCATTTGTATGAAGAATCGGCTAAATCAAATCGGTGTAATGTGCGCACTTCCATACATGCCCATACTGATCAACTGCTCGACTAAACTATCGGCCGACGAAAAATCGATGTCTGCGCATAGGCTAAAACTCCCATGCCTCAAGCACCGACTCAATTAACCGCTACAGCTATAACACAACAACTGTTTTTACAGTTCAGACATATTACAATTTTGGAATAAGTAATTATAAGGTATAGAAATTAAAACAAATGAAAAAAAGTAAAATGTTTTATTAGTTCTGTCATGTAATTAGTTAGCATTCGTTGTTAAGGATGCGTATTACTTGGAATTAACAGGAGAATTAATATAAGTAGCAAGCATGTTTAGACCCTCTGCCTTATGTTTAACAGCGTAAGGTTGTTTATCCATTTCTTTTAGCCAAGCTGATAGTTTGGAGTACCTGAAAATATAGGCCAATATAAGAAAAACGGACAGGATCGATATACTTAAGACTTGAATACTTATAGTATTCTGTACTTTAGATCACTTCACAATCTTCACATAATATTCTGTTTTCCGTTGCAAACAAATATCTTTGCTAAAGAAATTACGCCCGTATTCACAAACGATGCTTACTTAAGTGAAGCAGAAAATCGAACGCATAGCGTTGAATAGAGCTCTGTGATTGGTTCCTGTGTCACCCTGTGCATCCACGCGCACTATAAGAGCTCATAGTAATGTTTCTGAATACGGGCGTAAGAATCGGTAAGTATACTCACTTAGCGTTTAAAGGAAGTATGTAATCTAACACAAAAACTGTCGCGTAAGCGGCCACATCGGCAATAGTTATGTGGTCCAAAGCTATATACTTCTGTCGGGACAATATTTCTTCCAAGAATTCATAGCATTCTTCCAAATCCTTAAGCTGCTGCTCCGTCAGTCCTCTTTGACCGAGCGCAAATGCTGGGTACTGAAAAAAAAAATTTACAATTAAAAATATGAAATATTAGATTTAAAAATCAGTTTTGTGGTCACAAATAAAGTAGAGGCTTCCACAGACCAAACGCGGGTCAGAAGCAGGGCGGGTCAGTTGCAGTGCGGCTGAGGCACACTGAAAGCAGCGCAGTTTCAAAGCAGTTGCAACGCGGGCGGTTGTCAAAAATTTAAATATTCGAAAACCGCTTTCAACGCGCTGCTACCGCCCTGCGTCCGGTGTGTCATGCTAATATAATATGGCCGCCATAGTAATACAGGGTAAATCCGCGAAACAGTAAAAAACTTATGTTCCGATCGATAAAAAAAAAACTGTTGTAGTTCTGGTAAATTAAACTTCTGAATAACGATTCATACAAGTTTCCACATAAGGCGCCATGATCCATATTGATTAAATACTTCAAGTTATTTCGATAATCAAGAAAACACGCACTAAACGTCATTACCATCACAGTAAAAGTACTGACCTTTGCCGTTGNGAGATCGGTCGGGTATTAGCATGGTCTATCATATAAGGTAGGTATTAAAGTGCTACAGTTCTGGGGACGTTTTGTCCCATTGTTCTTTAAGCTTTGTTTTTAAATGAGAAGGTTTTTTATTAGTTTACGAAAAGACGTTTTTTTATTCATTTCTTGTATGTTGACTATTGTGTAAGTCTAAGTAAGAGTAGCTTGGCATATTTTTCAATCAAAATCCTCATTGGTGTAAATATATATTTTTTCTGATTCTGAATAATATTAGGAACGTAAAAAAATTTTAACTAATGTCCGTATTGTTCCAAATTCAATAAATTCATTAAATTATTGAATACATTTACTTTTATTTCCAACCCATTCTTTAATAGGTACGTGCTTAGCTAGGAAAATAACATAGATAAAATTGGTGTTTAGCTGAACAATTATATCTAAATTTTAGTTTTCAAGTTATTTTAATTTAATGTATTACTATAAAATTATATTTCGTCATCACCATTAACATAAGATCATTACCATTTTAATAAAATCATTACCATTGGGAAAACGTCATTACCATTTTGTGAAAAAATATTTGGACGCTTGTTACTTCTAAAATAACGATTGAATCTAAGGGCCTCACACTGATCTAAAAAGCTCATTGCTTAACCTTTCAGTTTAAGCTAGTTTGCAGGCATTCCTGTAAAGTTTTTCAAAAAACGTAAAATAAATCTCGCGGAATCAAATCGGCGGATCTACCCTACAACAGCGCGGGCCCGCGTTCGCGCCGCTTCTGTCCCGCACCTGCGCCGCCTCGTTTGTATTTCGGCAGTTGCAGTGCGGCGCGGTAGGAGCGAGGGCCCGCGTTAAAATTTGGTGTGACATACTTCAAAGAGTTTCTTGTATTACAACTTGCGCGGGCCCGCATTCAAACTGCGCTGCTACTGCCCCGCGTTTGGTCTGTGGAAGCCTTAAAGGCTGTTTATATTGGTACAGTCAACGGCAAAAATAATTTGGAAATTCGAAAATAATTTGATAATTTGAAATTCCCTTAGGCTTAGGATACACGCCACGATAAACTTTTAGAGGTAGCAATTAAATTCGATAGATATTTATCGACTAAAAACGTCGATAAGATTTTATCAAAGTGCGCATTCTAGCCTGTCAGGTTTATGTCACTTCAACCTAAACACTGTAGCTTCTTATGTAGTTATCATAAAATATATTTTGCATCAAAATATATAAAATAATGATAAGTTGCAAAAAACTTACCGTAATGTTGCGCAACTTCGCAAACAAAACACCATCATCGAAGAACAATTTTTGGTTGATGAGTGCTCGTTGCTTGACATCTTTAGGATAAAAAGAAGAATCTTTGCCATATACTTCTGCCAGGTAGATCAATATGGCGTGGCTGAAAAAAAAAACTTTTAAAAACGTACTAAGCAAGTTACCTGTTTAAAGGTTTTAGATATCTGTTAAAGTTGTTTGATTACACCGGTATTCTTCCATACATCTTTATGCGAGACGATACCTGTTCTTAATAAAGTTTCAGATGCTCTACAACTAAGAAATAAAGGCTACAGGTTGCCTGTTACTTTATGTAGGTACCTGATGTCTCTATCCAGAACTCAGAACGGTAAAAATAAAGTAGTAGTAATTTATCAACCGACGGCTAAGATGCGCACCGTAATATACTTTATCGACGTCAAAATGTATAAGCAAAATCGATAAAATGGCGTGATAACTGCTTATCGCGGCGCGCATCCTAGGCCTACTGGTAAATAAAGGTCGCGGGAAGAGCCTGGATGCGGGCAGCGCAGGCCCATTCATTGTGGAAAACCTTGGGGGAAGCTTTCGTCCAGCAGTGGACGTCAAACGAACGAACGAACGAATGAATTTATCGAACATTATATTGCATAATTAGATTATCAGATGATAATGTTACCTATTATGAATTACAAGATCCCCATCAGCAAACACGGGAATTGTGTGGAGAGGGTTCATCTAAAACAGACAAGATAATTTAAATTGATACCTACCAGAAACAGAAAAAAAAGCTGATAATATTACATAACCAATCGACTGATAAAAATGATGGCATATACAGGGTGTCCCGTAAATCAACGTCAAGCCGAAACTGGGTGTTGAGGCAAGTTGTGCTGGTTATCAGAAAAATATAAAAAAAAATCTATCTGGCATATTTTCAATATATTAGGCATTTAAAAAAAAAATCTACTCCCGGTGACGGTCTTTTTACTCCTTTTGCCACAATTAATCTTCACTTTTCCAAATTTTTTTTTTGTTATGTAACCCTGAATAATGCTTCTCTAAATTGTTATCAAATTATAAGACCAGCTGCTGCAGCTTGGTTGAAAAAAATACATTTTTTCAAAAAAAAATTTTCAAATTTAAAGTTTTACCTAGTTTATACTGACTGTACTGAAAAAAATTGTACTATGCGAATTTAGCAAGTAACGTCAAAATTTGGCGCATTTTATAAGGATTCCAAGGATTCGGCTTGAACAGGACATGTTTGGCTTTTTTTTACGGTCTTGTCCGGCCTGTCCGCCTTTTATTGTTAGGCGTCAGGCGCACGCATCAGAAAGAAAGAAAGAAACATTTATTACGATGAACATCACTTAGTTAAGGACAGAGAACGTATACGGAAAAAAGCCGGACAGGCCGGACAAGACCGTAAAAAAAGTCAAACATGTCCGGTTAAAGCCGGACACCTGGAAACCCTATCTCCGTTCCGCTCATACCTTTTAAAATGGCTTTTCCACCTCACTTAAGCTAGAAACTTGAATTTTGGGCACATTAGAATAATAATTTTTAACCAAGGTAGATAAAGTTATAAACGGGATTATTTCCAATTAACAAAATTTGTCGACAATTACAGCAAGATTTTACCAAGTGTGATATCATTTTGGAATCCTTATAATTACTCTTGTTTTATTATTACGTGTACAAAAAGGAGTATTTACCTTCAAATACTCCGGTGTGAGAGTCTCTCCCTTCACAAAATCTACGTTGACCATCTCCACCGGTACTTTGAAAATTTCGCACGCCATCATAGCTGCGCGGGCTGGTGGGCTTGCATTCAATTTGTATAACTTGGCCGGCATCTAAAAATATTTCAAAATCAAAATCAAAAATATTTTTATTGAGCCATCCATTATTCTTACTAACTAATCAACAAAAACATAACTTATCAGTAAGTGTACATTGTTTGTTTACACATAGTTTTACATAAATTATATTAACAGTAAAAAGTACTATTGAATAAGCAATAATGAGGGTGGCAAAATGTATCAGATTCAGTCCCCTACCCGCCGCTAAGTAAAAACTGTGTTGCGACTGGTAGTGTTCGTCATCGTCCAACCGGGCAACGTTTGGCCGGTACACATCTTCCAACGTTGGTTGCGGTTTCTAAGGCGTTGTATTAGTCTAGTATAGATAAAAATAAAGTTTCCCAGGCACGGACGAGTCTTCCAGCGACTTGTTCCATTTTTAGCTAGGCCCACGGGTAAATTCGCCGGGTCGAATTTTTAAATATTTTTTCTTTCGGCAACTAGGCCACTCCAAGATTCTAAAGTAGATTTTTGTTGATTTGGTGTTTAATTTATTAATAAAAACATCGAAGGTGGGGCCAAGTTGCCGGAAGAAAAAATACAAGACTTAAAAATTCAATCCGGCGAAGCACAAGTTAAAAGTGCGCCAAGTCGGACGCAGCACATCAACCTTAACACATTTATTTATTTATTTATTTAAAATCTTTATTGCACACATAAAAATAGTGGTACAACAGGCGAGCTTAAGGCGATTACATGGCCGAACGACCTTGAGCATTAGAGCGAGACAACGCGCCTCCCGCCGCGCGCCCGCGCTTCTGCCCGATATCAAAGAGCGCTCAGAATACAGATGCAAAGCGCTGCCAATTCTAACATAACTGCCTACGGGAATGTTGACTCGATTTTAATTTATGCAGATCGAAAAACATTGCGATGCTTATTTTGTGTTTCAAAA
>NW_021132314.1:0-716 GCF_004193835.3 Ostrinia furnacalis | reverse complement strand
GCGGCGTCGACGGCACTCAATATTTAAGCGAACTTTGAATGCCTATAAAATCAGGGTGTGTAATGTATGATATAACTACATATCATATAATACTTAGAGGATATAACATCAAATTATATAAAATCATTTAATATAATAATTATTTACTATAATAAACGAATAATATAATTTTAAAACGAATAATTTTAAGACAAATAACTATTAACTGATATAAAATGGTTTGATATAATGAACATTTTCTATAAAACTTACAATGTATACTATTTAAAACAAATAACATTCAAATCATATAAAAATAAAATGTCGAACAATCAAATGAGATAAAATTATTTTCCTATAAAACTTAAATCATATCGCCCATGACTATTAACATAGTCGGAACTGCAAAATTGCCATTTTCATTTTATTTCATAATTTGTGCGTAAATAATACAAGCTATCATCAGGTGAAACAAAAATTATGATTTTATGCATAGTTTTTGAGATAACTACATTAAAAAGGTCGGATATTGCCTAGATAGTCCGTTAACAATGCCGGATAGTTGTTCCCGACGTATTTAGCGGTGCGCGGAGGCGGGTGAGCGCGTGCGATCTCCCACTTCTGGCTATGTTAGCGGGATGAACGGACGTCGTGTTGTCATTTGTTTTTTACGGCAGTTATATTAAATATAAATAATTTTGAATGTAATACTAACTTGTATTAGCATTTCCTAACAT
>NW_021132313.1:0-562 GCF_004193835.3 Ostrinia furnacalis | reverse complement strand
TTATTCTTGTTTGTATAATTTTTGCTTGACAGATTGATGTTGGTTGTTGATGCGTCGTAAGGCGAAACTCTTGCGCTACGGGACTGGCCAATAAGATTTTTTTTCTTTTACGACTAATTCCGATAGTCAATTCTCCAGGTTTACACTATTTGACGATACGGCGACTCATATTTTACACAAACAGTGATCGTCCTTTGTTTTTTTTGGCTTGTGAGTCTACTGTCCACACACTACTATATAGTCAGCTTACAATTTTTATGAGGCTGATACTAAATCAGTGTGTAAGGTGCATACTTCCATACAGTCATGTCTATACTGATTAACAGTCTGCGGTGACTCTTACGTTACCTTTCGATATTTTAGTGATAAAAATACATCTACTACTATAGAATTACATATTAACAAATATTGTATATAGGCACCGCCAGTAATAGAGTTTTGATGATTCACTTCTAGTCCAGTCAATGAATGCCTTAACGACGGTGTAGAGAGAAATCCGTGGAACACAATTTCTGACCTCGGGACTTTATTTATCCTAGTTAGGTGGTGAACATAGCAAAAG
>NW_021132311.1:0-891 GCF_004193835.3 Ostrinia furnacalis | reverse complement strand
CCTATAATGCAAATATAGGAAAAATAAATAAATAAAAAATAATCATATCGCATAATAATATTTTGAAATTCGCCACTACTCGCAACGGAATCAAGTAAGTAATTTGATTTAATACGTCATAAATTGCAAACCGCTACGTTTGTACGGCGGAACCCTCGGTGTGCGAGCCCGACTCGCACTTGGCTGGTTTTTTTTCTTTTTTAATTTTGTGTTTGTGTCAAATAAAGTTTTTCTTATCTTATCAACCAACATCTATGACACTAATTTGTCTGTGATCTTGCCCTAATATTTAAGCTCGGATTGCTCGTTATATAAATTTTAGCGGCGTGTAGTTGTGGCAGCTATTTCGCGGCTCATTGGGTTTATATCAACACGGGTAACGGTTCAATAGTTAGTGCGTGTTTGGGGATTGAATCAATTATTGAAACTGCTTACAGTCCAGTAGGTAGGTACTTTTATTTTTATGATTTGAGGAGTACAGACGATTGTAAGGGTTTTTGCATCACGGAAATCTGTTTCAAAATATGATCTTTATTTACAAGGAAGGAAGTAGGTTTTTCAACTTATGAGAAAATAACCAAAAAACGTGGGCAAAAGGTAGACAGACGACCTCATAAAAGTAGCAGGAAGGCACTAGATGCGGGCCGCTAGCTACAGTCAGTATGGAAAAAAAACGTGTGCACAAGGTGGACCGACGACCTTATAAATGTAGCAGGAATGCAATGGATGCAGGCCGCTACCTACAGTCAGTACGGATATCATTGGGGGTGGCCTAATGTTCAGCAGTGGACGTCCTGTGGATGAAATGATGATGAACTAAAAAAAAATATTTACAAGACATTAAGCCAATCAAGGCCATTTAGAAAATTTCAGGGTTTGTAAAATTATATG
>NW_021132310.1:0-1300 GCF_004193835.3 Ostrinia furnacalis | reverse complement strand
ATACATGGTTAGAACTGTACGATAAAGTACCCAGTAGATCAGACCGGACTTAAAGGTTTTTCAATAAGTTATGATTGAAATAAAAATTACATTTTATGTAGCCTTTAATGTACACTTTTTAATTTACAGAATAATAACTTAAATTCACATGAAATAATATACATCCATTTCAAAATATGCTAATACATTTATTAAATTTTAAAAATTGAATCTATACAACAACAATAAAATTCTATAATTGTTTCACACTAAAATAATGACTTGCAAACAATAAAAATTGTAGTAGATGATATTGACTGACTTAAAAAATAGACTCACATCACATAAAAAGTGGCCGCAGTGGCGTACAATCTGGTCAAGTTAACTGCGCATCTGGCAGCCGTGACGTCACATCGACGCTCTGGTAGGATAGGGCGAACGCGGGGAGTGGTGTGCGGGTGAGTGAGAGATAGAGTCGCATTGAGAGGTTGCGTTGAGGTCGCAGTTAGCTCGATCGGGTTGTGCAATGCGCCTTCCCTTCAGATCACTTGTTTTTTACCTTCCAGTGATGCGCCGAACTTTTCAATTCGAAGGGTCATAGAGGATCAATGATTGTAAAATTATCACTCCACAGGATTTTGCAACAAACTTTTATAACAGTAAATAATAGACTAAGAGCTGGTGAACGCCAGACCTACGTCATTTTATTAAAGCTGAAAGTTTGTCGGCGTATGCTCCCAATATAGGATAGAATGTTGGTGAATCATGAAGTTTGGGTCATCGTGGCTTTGGCAGCTATCCTAAAAAAACTATCTGGCAAGGAGTTGGAACTGTCAAAACTGTCTGGCTGATGTGGAAACAACTTCTAATCATTGCCCAAATATTATACATAAAAATCAGATTTTATGGTATAACGTGAGTAGAATTACAGTATATTAAATATACAGAAAAGCCACCGTAAAAGTTAGGCTTACGTTATACCATAAAAGCTGATTTTTATATAAAATACTAGCGGCTGCCCGCGACTTCGTACGCGTGGACCCCGTTTTACCCTTAGGGGTGAAGTTTCGAGTTTTTTAGGGTTTACCCGGAAATTATTCAAACTTTTCTCGCTGTAAAAACCATCCTTGGACTTCAACAAACATTAAAAAAAAAGAATTGGTAAAATTGGTCCAGGCGTTGTTGAGTTATGCGCTTACCAACACATTTTGCGATTCATTTTTATATTATAGACTAGCGGCCGCCCGCGACTTCGTACGCGTGGACCCCGTTTTACCCTTAGGGGTGAAGTTTCGAGTTTTTTAGGGTTTACCCGGAAATT
>NW_021132309.1:0-562 GCF_004193835.3 Ostrinia furnacalis | reverse complement strand
CCATTCACAGATAAGGATAGATGCAGCATGTGTCAAAATTTGTATGAAGCCGAGCGTGCCACTTTTTAAACGTCATTAGTGTCATTTTAGCGAATTTTAGTGATTGCCGCAACGTAGGGCCGCTGGTAGGGTTAAGCGCTGGTAGGGCCCAAAAGATAAGGAGACATGTAAAGTGCCCCATAAGGGCTACCTTTTTCTTTTTTTATTATTTTCTATTGACGTTCATAAGTGCCACTTGTGGTCTAAACTGAATAAATATTTTTTGATTTTGATTTTGATTTGATTTTGTGAAAGTAATCGTATCATCGTACTGCATTCGCAAAGTCATCGAATGATATCGTGTGACTCGATTCAAAAATTAATTAATTCCGATAAAACTGATATTTTGTTAAATTTATAGCTAGTCTGACTGTGGATTAAAATAATTATGTAGCGGTAGACGTTATTCTACAATTCTACATTATTAATTTGCAAATAATATTTTTGTTGTGTTGTGCCTAATGTTTATGAAAGTAATGATCGTTATTCCATTATGTTAAATAGTACTACTAGTAATTCATAC
>NW_021132308.1:0-613 GCF_004193835.3 Ostrinia furnacalis | reverse complement strand
CCAGCCTCGAGAAAATACCTAGATCTAATCGCTGGAACGCAATAAGGCTGAACGCTACTGAAAAATATTATTATAATGACATGCAATGCATGCATGCAATTCCGAGCCCTTATTTTCCTGTGTATCCTTGGCTGTTCCCTTGATGGTACAGTGGAAAATAAATTTGAAAATAAGGGATTCCGAGCGAGGTTCCGCGTCTCTAAAGAAACGGTGTTGTTTCTGGATTCATAATTTGGAAGCTCTTTGAAACCCCTCACCAAACGCCATACAACCAGTGGACCAAATACTTATTATAACCCTACTGTTCTACGCAACGGGAAGTTATGAACGTGTACTAGGTGATATCTTCCACATCGAATAGCCAACTGTGCATCGTATAGTGCACAAAGTAACAACCAAAATAGCTGCTATGAAATCGCTTTACATAAATAAAGAATATGGGGACATCGCATAGTAGCATTTCCAAGAGTTGTTGATTTGTCAATTTGATTTGATGCTCTGTCAACAATGATAAATGGACCCATTTATGCAAACAAGAACTAACCCACAGCAGGGTGGTTTCGAGAAAATGAGACTTTTGTAAAAAGAGTGCGCAAAATGGATACATAATATG
>NW_021132307.1:0-610 GCF_004193835.3 Ostrinia furnacalis | reverse complement strand
TTATTTATAAAAATGAATATCGACCAAATTTTGTACTTACTTAGTTGCCGTATTTCATTGAATCTTAAATACAACAATCTCGAAGTCGCACGCTCGACAATATCCGTAGTAACAATTGAGTAAATGTATAGGCACCTTAACTCCATCCGATCCGCGTAGTCCCACACTTTTCGATAAAAACTATCGATAGCATCGAATAACTTTTCGCACTTGGGTGGTCCCGCGATTCGCGATAAACGGATTTACAGCATCTGTACAGTCGTTTGCGCTTGATTTATAGTTTTATGGGCGATTAACGGGTTAATTATGTCATTTGCTTGACGACCGATAACAGTTAAGGTGGACGCATTCGCAGCGACTTGTTTATGGTGCGCTGCGAATTATTTATCGCTGGTGTTTTGTTGTTATAATTAGCGTGGCGATAGTGATAGTGAGTTTATTTTTAATATTATTTTATTATTAATTAATAAAGCTATTCAAATTTATGTATGCGAGTCATTTCTACTAGTATCTTAATATGTAAGTCTAGATATTAGCACGTCACTACCTTGTTTAATATAATATACCACGCAATCTTGTATACCCATTCTTATAAGATACACCATAGGGT
>NW_021132305.1:0-1837 GCF_004193835.3 Ostrinia furnacalis | reverse complement strand
CACGGGCGGCAGCAGCGCGTCGGCGGCGGCGCCGCGCCGGTACAGCGCGCGGGCCCAGGGCTCGCAGTACACGTCGCTGTCGCCGGCGGGCGGCGTGGGCGGGCACCACACCTGCGGGCGGGGAGCCGGTCAGCGGGGTCTCGGAGATCGGGGCATAGATCGAATTCGTTTATTTTGCAAGTGGGCTTTTGAAAAGCGGTCCAGCGTTACTCGAGGACGACAACTCACCGGCATGCTTTCGTCTTCTCCGGCCCCGCTCACCCAAACCTGCAACGAAAGTTTGATTGAGTTTGTGACGTGCGTCGATCGACGTCAATAAATAATTTACTTACCTCGCCTCGGCAGTCAGTCATTACGAAAAGCAGGACGTGTCGTAATTATTTTAACACTATATAAATTTCTATTGGTCACAAAACTTTTGACTTTGGTGTTTCTTTTCTTTGACTATCAGTTCTGTATTGATTCATGAATTAAGTTATTGCAGTAAACGCACAAAAAACAAAGAGGAATGATGACTGGGTAATTAAATCGAAATTCTATTTAGCCCGTCAGACAGATAATTAGAAAATATTAGACTCATATTTTTTAATTTTTTCCATAATCCAATAATTACAGTATGTGCGTATGTCGCACTGAAAATTGAAATCTACCCCCCACCCTGAGGAACTGATGGGTGTCAATGAAGGGAGAAAGCTTACGCAATGAAGTTGCGTAGCCATTTTTGTTTAAGGAATTAATTTCATCATTAAAATGATTTGTTTGAAGTGTTAAAATAATTGAATCGTGGCCCTTTTTTAACTCTGATGATTTCAAAGGTCCAAAACTTCGATTTTGTTTGGTTTTTAAATTATTAATGAAGCGATGCAACCATGCCATAACGCGTTGTAATTTGTTAAAAGAAGAAAATTTGTTAAAAGTTAATTCGAGGTCATTCATTAGATAAATTTTGTTGGTCACATGCATTAAAACAAAAAGTGTCAACATTTGATTTTAATTCTGGTATTTTCGTGTCATCTTTTAAGAAAAATGTGATTGTTGGCCAATCTTGTGGCTCAAGATGTAACCACTGAGGACCGTTAATCCCACTCAGTACAGCTTTTAAGAAACTGTTGAGGCAACATTCCACGCGAGCAAATGTCTGCGGCGTTGCTTTGACTGTTTATGTGACGCCAACAACTAGGAGGAACAACGTCTATGATTTGACTGACGCGACCAGATACGAAAGTTTTAAGTTTATATGGCTTTGTATATAGCCACGACAACACAACACTCGAATCAGTAAAGGCATTGGACCATTGAAATCAACAAAAACATTTTGTTTTATAAAATTAATGAGCTTAGTGAGCAGCACGGCTGCCATTAATTCAAGTCTAGGAATTGACATAAGAGGCTTGAGCGGAGCGACTTTTGATTTGCTACATATCAATCTCACCTTAACGCATCCGTTATTATCTACGCTGCGTAGGTAAACACAAGCGGCATAACCGCACGATGACGCATCACAAAAACTAACTAACTGCATCTCACAATGGGCAGGTATCAATAAATGCCGCTCGAGGCGTAGATCGGCCAGCGATGGCAGTTCGTTTACGAATTTACCCCACTTGTTTTGCCATGTTAATGGTAAATTATCGTCCCAGCCTAGACCCAATTTCCAAAAATCTTGCATGATGCATTTTGCTACAAAAGTGCAGGGAGAAATAAATCCCACGGGATCATAAATGCTAGCAAGCAACTTTAAAACTGAACGTTTTGTTGCCATTGAGTCGGTAAAATTGTAATTAAAGGAAAAACAGTCGCACGAGGGTAACCATGTCAAACCTAGGACTTTTAAGGA
>NW_021132304.1:0-1776 GCF_004193835.3 Ostrinia furnacalis | reverse complement strand
TATTGTTGGGGCGGCTCTAGTTGGACCTAAGGTTTTGGATCCTTGTAGTGGTGAGATGAGTTCCTTAGCAGTGCATGTAGACGCTTCGAGAATCGGGCTGGATATGACCGGGCGAGGCGGTGGGTTAGTCTGCTGGGTCGTTTCTTCAGCCTTTTCTGGCGCCATGAAGTGTTTTAATTTGTTCTGGACTGTGCTATTCGTTCTTTTCACCGTCGGACTAGATTTATTAGTAGCTGTAGTAGGTACAACGGGCAAGGGAGGTGCTGTTCGCAGAACGGGTTTTAGGACGCCCTGGTTTAAATTTTGGCTATTACTGCCGCTTCTGTGTACTGGGGTGATCTTCGCGCTTTTCGCTTCGACCGGTTTTTCTGTCTCAGCTGGGTTTTTGTCTATGGGAGTTAGAGAGAACCCTTTGAAGTTTCCGAAGAAGTTGACCGACGGGTTGAGGTTTCCGGCAGGGCTGCGATCACTATCGCAGCGTAGAAGACTAGAGCTCATATCGTCAGGGTTGGCAACAGTATGGACGGCTGGTTGCGGCGCATGAGGCGAATTATTGTGGAAGTTAGAAGCGAACTTGCTCGCGCTACGAGACAGCCGTTGCTGGAGACTCGCCTTTTTGGGAGACTGGACCCTGTGGATAAGATTGGTGTTAATGTCGTGGTCTTTATTTAGGTATATTTACATTGGCACGTGACGGTTATAGGTCGCGCAACAAAAGTTGAGCAGAACACACTCAAATATAAGTGATATTTGAATACAGAACTCAACAGATTTATAACAATATACAGAAACAGATTTATAACTCTCAAAAAAAAATATTTAAGAAAGTCAACACCTACATTTATATCTAATTATTATCTCTGGTAATAAACTACCAGACTTAAAAAAAAATCAGTAAGATTACTCAAGACGTCAGCGCGAAAAATGTGATCGCCTCAACTCTTGATGCGCGACCTTTATTTTGTTATGTAAATGTCGTACACGACGTAGCAATCTAAATATACCTTTACTGGAAAATTTTGTTAGGGAAATTTTAGTGTGTTAGATCAGACATTTGTAAAACGTTTGAATAAATATATTGCGAGAGTACCTAAAGTTAGTGTGATTACATCTTTTTGATCATCAGGCATGTTTATTTGTATTTTGTAAAGTTAAACCGTGGTTTAATTTTTAAGGTGCATTCATTTGTTGTTTTTGGTATAAGCATAAATAATGATAAGTATACATTTATAATGCATTTCTACCATGCAAAAGCGAAACCCATAAACCACTCACCAAGAGAGATGCACTAAACAAGCACCATCTACATTCTACATAGAAACAATTTTACCAGTCTAATAAATATTTGGTACATAACTATTAAACTGGCAACATTTTAAAGAAATTTTATACCATTTTAACTCAATGTGATTCAAAACAATAAAGACTTTTTATTTTTAACTCGTTGGAAATAACGAAAGTAAATAAAATCTTTAAAAATGGTATAAACTCCTTTGGTTAAAGAAAAAAGGAAGAAATATTAATAGAAAGAAAGAAAAAGAAATAAGTTATAATATTTATTTGTGCAAATACAGTTAATAAAATAAAAGATGAAGAAATAAAATCATGAACACAATTTACAACTAGGTATATTATAACACCATACTACGTCAACACATTGGTTTGGTTTTTGCATTAAAATAAATAAAACTGTGGATTATTTTACATTTTTATAAGTCTTTTGACCATGGCTTAGACCGTGTGAATTTTGGCCAATCAAGACAGTGAGTTCGTAAA
>NW_021132303.1:0-656 GCF_004193835.3 Ostrinia furnacalis | reverse complement strand
GTACCTGCACGACAAGAACATCATCCACAGGTGACGTGTGGGATATGATGCTCAACCACAATAAGGAAGCTAAGGTGTTAGTGCTTCCTTCCGAGCGGGTGTTATGCTTGGGGACCAAGGTCCAATGAGGGCTATCTTTTTTATACTTAACAGTTGGCACCCCTGGCGATTGACAGGACCTTACTCTACAGTGTGCAGTGGCGCCATCTTGATGAGTGCAAATGCGATAGTCCTCCTACCACTTTAGCGCTCACAAGTTGGTGCCACTATCTTCGCTACTAGCCAGTGACAGGACCTTACTCTACAGTGGCGCTAACTGGTGAGCGCTAAAACGATAGCCCTCATTTACACCATCTTGGTTTGTAGAAAACTCCGTCACCGCGATGCAGGTTTGTATGAGCGGTGGAGTGTGCCATAGTGAAGTAGTGACAGCGCCATCTGTTGGTACACAGTTTGTAATGGCGTATAGTCGATGTCGCCACAGACGCTCACAGCCGGGTGCAGGTGATGCAGGTGCGAGCCTTGTCGCTGTACCAGCACCTGCACTACCTATGACGTCCACTGCTGGACAAAAGCTTCTAAGGATTTCCACTATGATCGGTCCTGCACCGTGACCAGCAGATCACTAGGTCTTTGGTCCGCCTCGTGGGAGGTCT